>NW_007377835.1:116027-117876 GCF_000475195.1 Diaphorina citri
TACACATATAAATTTATACGTGTGCGCTTGAACAGTAATTCATAAACTTCCAACGTCTTTGCAGAGCGCACCTATTTTGACCTGCCCACTGGACTATATAAGCGATGGTCCTATTAGCAGCTATATAGCTGCTTATATAGCGGGTTTTATTATATGAGCTAGCATATAGCTATATAGCTGACTTTCTTATATAGCGGCGGGGGGGGGGGGGGGGGGGGGGTCATATATAGCAAAAAGCTCATATAGCGTTTAAGGGATGTCCTAGGAGTGTTTTTTTTTTTTTTTGTGGCACTCCGACACTGAAAAAAAATCAACACACACGCCCTCTCGTGTTTTTCTCATGCCATTAACATTATTTGTGGATTTTGTGGCGCAACATTTTTGAAATGAAAGAAATTCGATTAAAAATTTGAACTTTCAAACTTTCACCATGGCAGACTCCCAGGTAGATGTAGGGGCCAGACTCCCGTTCATGTACTGTTCAAAGTCACCCGGGTCCATGTTGAGAGATTCAGCGGTCAGGTTTTCAATGAACGACACGGCACAACTCTGAAATAGAGAAAAAGCGGAGTGAATTTTAAGTTTTTTTTTTCAATGCTTCACTTGGCCAGGCTAGTTAGCTTAGTTGGTAGTGCGTCTGCCTTGTAAGCGCTAGGCCGCGGGTTCGATTCCCGCCCGGGGCGGATTTTATCCTGATGGGATAATGTTCGTTCTCGGAACGCCTGGCTTTTTCCTATCCTGTCTTCCTTCTCTCTTCGATTTCGGGACGATAAGACCATAGCAGTTACAGTTCCCTCTGTCAAACCTCTTTTTTTAAAAAATCTCTTATATGAGTTCTCCAAGTTTTAATAACTTTGCATCTGCCTGTTTTTTTCCGGCGATAACTCGAGAACAATTTGACCAACATTGACAAAACATGGCAGAAAAGTTCACGTTTTTCATTCAACGATTTGTCTTTAATTTGCTGTTCGATCCACCATTGCCTGGACAGTTTGTACTTTTTTAATGACATTTGTCAAACATTGGCAACACATAGGTGATTATTTATTTTCGCTTACCTTATTTTCTATTTGACTAGGGTTCTTAGTTGGGGATTATTATTTACACCGACTCGAGTTTCGCCTCACTCGTAGGCTTTTTCAAGATGACTGAGGTTGGTTTGTTGTTGTTTGCGTAGGTGTTGGGCGTGCATTGTGATCTTGAATCATCATGTCGGTCAGAAGAAATTTGAATCTAAACGCGGTAATAGACACTCTTCCATCTTTAGTCTATGCTACTGAACAGCTGATTCAAGATCAAGAAATTTCACATCACATTTTTTATGACTTTTCATCCTCCCCAAATCAGAATAGAATATAATAAAAAGGGTTATAGAATATAGGAAAAAACAAAAAAGTATAACAATTTTTAAACTTTCTACAAACAAGCGACCCAATTACCTTGAAACCCAATCCGAAGTGCCAGTTTCAATCTGCAATGATCGAAACTCCTCAGCTTGATGCTAACCACTCGATGAAACATCCGCACCTTCAAGTGCAACAGCAAACTCGTCTGGGGCAACTTGAAGCCCATTGTGACGTCAAAATGAAACAGCTGCGCCAGTCAAAAGAGTTGTCTAAAATGTCTCCACGATCCGTCTTGAATTTTCACCGAAGGAACGTCTTTGAACTTCACCAAAAGATGTCTTCGCTGGTCGTCTTGGAATTTCAGCAAATCAAAGAATTCTCCTTCGACGGTCTTGAAACAGCAAATCAAAGAAGACAATTTATTGGTATTACACTGAAAGTCTTGTAACTTCGCAATCCAAATGATCCTCCAATCGGAGATGCGGTTCGCACGGACTCCAAAC
>NW_007377835.1:118189-139121 GCF_000475195.1 Diaphorina citri
GGAGAAAGTATTGCAATCCGGTCCAAATTTTATCATCTCTCACCCCAGGTTGTCTCTCTCATTGTCCAAAACTCCCGGGAGGCCCGGGGGGCGGCGGGGAGCACCGAGGTGAGTGCCGGCACAAAGGCTCGCTCCACACTTCACTCTCGCTCATCAGTGCGGAGTTTTCGAAGCCGCATCCTGGCGTATGGAGAGTCTGATGCGGGACTCGGAAGATTCAGATGTGATCAGTGGCGCCGAGGATGAAGACGATGAGTTTTTCGACGCCCAAGTAAAGGAAGGTTTCCCACCTAGCTCCATACTGTGCCAGCTACGCGACTGATAGTGCTTTCTAATTTTTCTCTTTGAAACAAAATATCATTAAGAATAAAATTTAAAAAATAAAAGAAATAAAAAAAATGCATGCCAAAAAATCTAACTACATTATAAGGATTTTTAAATGCTGATCACTGGCCATTTTTTAAAACTATTTTTAATACATTTTTTCCATCCGTTACTGAGTGATTTTTTCTTTTTTAATAGTTACCTACCATTTGATTTTTTTTCCCATGAATGTCTTCTAGTAATTCACATGGGGTTTATGTATTTCTTTCTCTTTTTTTGTCTTGCATGGCCTGTTCTATTTATTTTGCATGGCTCAGGGTTTCTAGTTGCCCACCATTAAGGAAACGTAGGTATTTCGTTTTTTTTAAGATTTTCCAAGGCTTAACTGTAACGGCACTGTTTATCTCCTAAGTCCTTTAATCGCGACGAAGGTTTTAACCCATCATTCGGCGATAAGCAAACCCGCCTTCTTGAAATAAAGTCACCCCGCCTGAGTGCGGTCGGAAAAAGCCAACCGCATGGGATTGTCCAGATGGTCAAACATCCGTCTGCAAGCCAACCATATACTAACCGCCCGCAACGTTGCTTTTAACTTTTTTTTTTTTAGAGGTTTGACAGGGGGAACTGTAACTGCTATGGTCTTATCGTCCCGAAATCGAAGAGAGAAGGAAGACAGGATAGGAGAAAGCCAGCCGTTCCGAGAACGAACATTATCCCATCAGGATAAAATCAGCCCCGGGCGGGAATCGAACCCGCGGCCTAGCGCTTACGAGGCAGACGCACTACCAACTAAGCTAACTAGGCTGGCTTCTCTTTCTTCTTCTTTGGGAAAATACAAAAGGTACTCGACCAGTGAACATATTTTTTATGGGCGATGATTGAACCTGAGAAAATACACACATAAAAGGAAAATGTAAAGGTGTGTTCGCACAGTCGACCGGCCGTTGACTGAACCGTCCACACTACCTCGACAACATTGATTCACCGCTTCGGCCACACCTTGTTAAGGAGCCAACGACAGTAACACGCAAGGAAGCACCCATTTAAACGTATCACTAAAAGACCGTCTGAGATAACACATGCTGCAGGCTACTTGGCTTTATGGGGGTAATTTTATGAAGAAGTGGGTTGTTGACAAAGAAATTAGTTTCTTGCTTTGTCTGATTTTGTTAAAATTTGGCATATTCAACAAATAGGGAAAATTTCTCATTATAGGGCCTTCTTAGTTTCAAGTTCTCAAGTTTTTTTTTTTTTTTTTTTTTTTTTTTAAAAAAAAGGTTTCACCCGCCTTTTTTTTTTTTTTGGGAAACAACTGCTACATTGGACCCTATGGTCTGTGTCGTAGCATGCCCATCCCCGTAGTAAAATGTGATTTCTTAATGTTTTTAAGCCTTAGGATACCATCTTTATCGCCTTACGAAAATGATATGTTTAAAGCTAAAGGAATTCTCACCCATTTAGGATCTCAGTACCATATAAGCTTGTGTACAAAACCACATACATGTTCTTTAGTTACTTGTACAACTCGTTCTACTCACTTTGTCATCGAGTTTATACACAAGGTCCGCACGGTGGCGTTCGTCTTGTCTTCAATGCGCGCATGCCAAATGATTGTTGGCTGTTAACCCATTTGAGTTGTCGAATCCTCTCCTGGATTTCCAAGTCCTGATCGTTTCATGCCGAATGTGAACGGGCGGACAGAAAGAGGAGAGGATAGAGAGAAATCATCGAGTATTTTTCCGACGTAGTCCAGTAAGACTCGGCGGTCCTGAGCTGACACATGCTGGAACCAAAAAGGGTTAATTATTAATTGTACTTTTGAGAGGAAGGTAGCAACCTCCGTGACCGAGGGGTATCACACTAGGGCTGCACTCCGGGTGGCCACGGGTTCGATTCCCGGCGGGCGAAGTTTTTTCGCTCCTGGCGTTCCGGGTGCACACAGCCTTGTGACAATCGAGTAGTCAATTTAATACTTATTCGAGCTACTGTAATCATCTATTTTTCTCGAATAGCGAATAGTCGGCCGGGCTTACCAGTGCTAAAAAGATTCTTGGATAAATGCATTGGCAAAGGAAGCGCTTTAGTAATGCTGTATATCCTACAATAAAGACCAAAAATGCCGGCCATTGTGTGACATGATCTAAATATAAATTTTGATTGCTATTTCGGTACCAACAACACATCTTCTCACCTCGCGTCTACTTGTATTTTCCCATCCGCTTGCGCAACTCTGATAGAATTCTGCATGAGTGTCTGACTAGGTCTCCACACATTGACTGTTCCGCATTTCTACCCCTGCTAATAATCATGACTGGGCGTAATCTATCTGCGCTAATCTAGGTAATGGAAACAAGTTCACTAAGGACCTTTAATTTAAGAACACTAGAAAGCTAGTATGGCTTGAAAGGATAGCCAGGCTCTTGTAGAGACATGTCCCCGGATTAACAACGAGAACCTCGATGACGCAGCACGAGAGCCAAAGAGGCACGAGGTAGTATTTTGCAGAACTTGAAAGATTATTATAATATATTTGTTCAACAGGCCGACTGTGTTTCGGAGCACTCCCTCCAATCATCAGACTTATATATTACATGACGCTGAAAACCCTCCAAGAGATTGGCAGACGGAGAAAGGGAAACGAGGTCGCCTGCACTGGAAAAACAATCTAACGGCATTTTGGGTGAAAGAGCAAAGTCAGTAAGTAACAAATTAGGTTCGCTTTTTTTTTTTTCTTTTTTTTTTAAAGAGGTTTGACAGAGGGAGGACAACTGTAACTGCTATGGTCTTATCGTCCCGAAAATCGAAGAGAGAAGGAAGACAGGATAGGAGAAAGCCAGCCGTTCCGAGAACGAACATTATCCCATCAGGATAAAATCCGCCCCGGGCGGGAATCGAACCCGCGGCCTAGCGCTTACAAGGCAGACGCACTACCAACTAAGCTAACTAGGCTGGCCAGGTTCGTTCTCGAACAGATATCTAAGGTTCACTTTCGAAAAGGCTGGCGGCTTTCTCTGATCCTGTCCATTTTCTCTCCCTTCACTTTCATCCATTTAGGGCCAATAAGACCTCCCTTGTTGCAGTTCCCTGTATAAAACCTCTTGAAAAAAATAATAATAATAATATTATTTTTTTTTTAAAATTGTGTTAAGCCTACTTCAAATATGCTTGTCACAAATATCGTTCCCCAATTATTACACCTAGATAAATTTTATGGACTTGGACTCGAACCACCAACCTCCAGAGCCAAGGTCCAACGCGTTAACCACTGCACCACTGAGATTTGTTATAACTAGAAAAAAGAAAACAAACAAACAAACTTACCACGTGTGACATTTTCCCGACGATGCTCGCAATGATGCCGTGTACATCGTCTGACAATGCGGAGTTGCCAGATAGCACGGGGCCCATGTCGGCCTGCAGACGCTCCAACTCAGCCAGTGTTGCCGGATCGGACAGGTGATCGGGGGCGGAAATTTCTGAAACCAAAAAGGAGAAGAAAAAAAAATAAATAATAACAGTGTTTAGGAAGATGCTAGAAAAGAAGTAAAGCGGATGATTGACTTACATTAACTAACATATTAAAGCGTCCTATGTCCTATCAAAAAAAAAAAAAAAAAAAATAAAAAAAAATAGAAAGGAGAGAAAAGGAAAAAAGAGAAAGTAGAAGTAGGAAAAGAGGACAAGAGAAGAAGAATAAAGTTGGAGGAGGAAAATAAGAGAAGAAGAAAAAAAAAAACAAACCATTTATTAAAAAGGGAAAAAAAAAAAAAAAAAAAAAAAAAAAAAAATTCACATCACATTTTTTATGACTTTTCATCCTCCCCAAAACAGAATAGAATATAATAAGTAGGTTAATAGAATATAGGAAAAAACAAAAAAGTATAACAATTTTTAAACCTTCAACAAACAAGCGACCCAATTACCTTGAAACCCAATCCGGAGTGCCAGTTTCAATCTGCAATGATCGAACCTCCTCAGCTTGATGCTAATCACTCGATGAAACATCCGTACCTTCAAGTGCAACAGCAAACTCGTCTGGGGCAACTTGAAGCCCATTGTGACGTCAAAATGAAACAGCTGCGCCAGTCAAAAGAGTTGTCTAAAATTTCTCCACGATTTGTCTTGAATTTTCACCGAAGGAACGTCTTTGAACTTCACCAAAAGATGTCTTCGCTGGTCGTCTTGGAATTTCAGCAAATCAAAGAATTCTCCTTCGACGGTCTTGAAACAGCAAATCAAAGAAGACAATTTATTGGTATTACACTGAAAGTCTTGTAACTTCGCAATCCAAATGATCCTCCAATCGGAGATGCGGTTCGCACGGACTCCAAACTTCCAAACCAAACTGTTCTCGTGGAAAATTCCCGAAAAATTTCGCCCAATAAAGGGTTAATTTCGTCTTCAAATTCTTCGCCGTCTCCAGTGTCTCCCAACGGGTTAATCGCCGCTCAAATGGTCAACAAGTGTCCTGGGCCAACAAGTGTCCAAATGACCATTTTGATGTGCTTGTCCTGGGGGGGGGGATTCTCGTCCTTCGAAGATCTATCCCGAAATGGTCCAATAACAGGATTGTCACGTGATTTTGTCTATCCAAAAGCTACCTCTCAGCAATAGATGAATTAAGGGATTTACAGGTGATTCTTTCCTGAGGATTCTTGCTGGTCAATTTTTCTGATTTTCACCTTTGCAGGATTTTACCTTTCTCAGGTTCTCACGAAAAAATTGTACCCATGGTTGATGCGTTTTTTGGTCACAAAAGATAGGGGATCTTTTGAGTTACCAAAATTTTCCGGTTTAGGCTTTCCTCTTGGGAAGGGACGTTTGTCCGATTGCTGTCTTTTCCGGGTAAATCCGAATGATAGAGATAGATTCGGATAAAGTCTCCTTTAAAGGGCACTTTTGAACCACTGTCAAGCTGATAAGGACTGTTCGTCCAAACAGGACCGAATGCCTTCCGACAAAGTCTGTCCGGGAAATTTCAAAGACAGAAATTTGGACGTCAAAATTTCCTGACGGGAAACACCAATGGTAACGGTGTAGTTTTTACCGGCGTTGACTGGGCTAAAGCTGACCGAGTCCATTTCCAGCAGCTCTGTGGGAGGGGGGACATTACATTATTTAATTTTATTTAATTTATTTATCATGCTCATTTACAAAAATATGATGCAAAATTTACATACAAATACTAATACTAATGTAATTGAAATGGTGGCTTTTCTGACGAAATTCCTGTGTGCGGAGTCCAGTATGTAGGACTATTGCACCCAGAGAGGGGGACATTGGGAAAATGTGTGTTTAGCAAACCCTTTTCTCTTTCTTTTTTTTTATATATATTTTTTTTAAGAGGTTTGACAGAGGGAATGTAACTTAATTATCTATGAAAAAAAAAGAATTAATAAAAAAAAATGGTTGAGTAGGTAATTAGATTGATGTTAAAATAACGAAAAATGGAGAGTCAATATTTAAATAACACGAAATAATTTTAAATCAAGAAAAACTCAAAATTAATATTTAAAATAATATCGAAAGAAAAACTATTTATAATGTAAGATTGAAAAATATTTTAGATAATTAATTCAATTTTATTTTGGATCCACAAGAGCAAAATGTCTTTCCAAAGTCAAATTGTTCGTCTGAACACTTGAAAATTTAAACCTTCAAACGGGGGGTGTTTGTACAAAATATCACTTAAAATCACTGATCACTTTAGAAGATCAGTTAAAATCACTGATTACTTTTGAAAATCACTTTAAATCACTGAATATCACTTTTGACAAAATCAATTCCGGGCGGGTCCGATGCAATAGGTAATTTTGTCAAATGTTAAAACTCTTCTAAGTCTGACTTCCATCCAAGAGGTAGTTTTCATTACGAACGTTGTACAATTTTTCGCATGGCCTCTTCAGATGATCAAAACACAAAGTCCAACCACTGTTGATGACGGTCAAGTCGGTCTTACAACCACCCCAAGCTTCTTCCATCTTTTGAATTAATTTTGGAAAAAAGTTAAAACTCCCCTCTCGAAAAAAAAAGAAGTGAAAAATCGATTAAATATCGGAGAAAAAGTTACGGAAAAAAGGAAACACCCCCCCAAAAAAGTCCAAAAATCACGTCAAATCGCCTATATGAGCACCAGTATTTCAGAATCTCAAAAAACCGCACCAAAAACTCTCTTCTACACGTCTTCACTGAAGTGATATCAGACAACAACTAATCAACTATTTAGAAAACCAAATCACAGAACCAAAAAATCCGAAAAACTTGACAAAACCAATTCCTAATCGATGATGGAGGGGGCTGATGACAAAAGTAAACAAAAATTGGAGACACTGTCTATATTATATTCAAAAGTTAGGACATCAAACTTAAAGGGGTGTTTTATTGAGCTAGACACATAATGATGCAAAACACTGGAGTGGCATACATCCCACCACGCAGCCCCCCCGGCTCGGGAGGCCCGGGCAATTAGGGGCCCCGGGGGAATAGTTGGGGCCCCCAAAAATGTAAAGGTGTGTCCACACAGAGTCGACTAACCCATCCCCGCTGCCTCGACAACATGAATTCACTTCGTCGATCGACGGCCGGTCGACTCTGTGTGGACAAACCTTAATAAAAACTTAAAATTTCGGCCTAAAATTTGGAGCTTTTCCTACCTTTAGCATTCGGTTTGAGAAGATCTTTGAGTTTGTTTTTCAGGATGTTCTTCTTGGCGCCTTGCTGTTTGATTTTGTCTTCAAACTTGGAAAAGCCCGAATGTCTCACTACATCCACCGTGCTGTCTCTGTGGGGAAAATCCAAAATCACGTTAACCTTTTAAGCTAGTCGCTCACTATCAGATAGACCTCACAGACGAACCTGATCAGGTGTACCTGTCAGGTCTACCTGATAGTGGTGAGTGGCTGGCCTTAGATTTAGAATAAAGTCAATTTTTGTAAAAGCAGAACTGCAGCACATTCGGTGTGGCAAAATTAATGTGATACCCCAAACTAACACAACTCCCAAAAATCGCAGGACGGGATAAGAGAAAGCCATAGCCGTTCTGAGAACGAACATTATCCTATTGAGGATAAATATCGTGACCGGGCAAGAATCGATCCCGCGACCTAGCGCTTATGACTACGCCGCATGCGGCATGGTTGCCTAGAGTCCCCTAGCAACAGGCAACCAGCAACAAGCAATCCGCCGCAGGTCGCTGTTGCCTGTTGCTAGGTTAGGTTGCCCCAGTGTAAAGGTACCTTTTTACAAGGCACTATCATCAAGCTAACAAGGCTGGCTAATTATGTGTCAATTTGCTTACAAAAACTCGTGGAATAATTTCAAGTTAAGACACAACACTTGGAACCCATTGTCACCGATTTGGTGCTTCTCTCGTCTCGATGTAGAACATTTGGTACAGCAGCATACACCATTCACCATCTTCCAACCTCAATCAATTTTCAGTCGAAACGAACTCAAATCCAATACAAAACGCATTCAATCTTCAGTAATACAATAGTCCGTCCACTATACCTTTTATTATTAGTAATAATAAAGGAAGGACGGACTAAAAACCCACCCAATTGGCCAAATCCAAATCAAAAAATCACTCAATCTTCAGCCAAATCCTCTTATGTCGGACATTCGGAGGCAAAACTTGTTAAAAATCGATTTAGGAAGCAGGAAGTTAGGATCCTACTTCAGAACTGTACATTAATTGTGGATCGTGGAAGGATGGAAATTAATTCTATGGCCTTTATCAGAAAATCACCAATTTCAGAACAAAATTGTGGGTTTCAAACTTTGGAAACGCCTACTTTTCACCTGAAGTGCAGAAAATTTTCGCTCTCGTTTAACGTAAGAATTTCAATTGTTCTAGATCGTTTTAGAGTGCCGTTTTTTGCATAGACAATTATTTTTTTCTGTTTAATACATTGGTGACTTCGGTTTTCACCTAGCTTTACAGGAAGGTGCTTTTTTGAACGTTTTTTCAAAAAGTTTCCCCTCGTGAAAATATTTCGTGATTTTGGCCAGTTAATATTTCCGTTTTGAAACAAACTACAAACGGCGGTGTTAGACGGTCTGGTGGGATTGAGCTATCGTTTGATGCGTTAGCTTTATCATGGGAGACGCGACGGGTGGTGGGGATGGAGACCCGCCAGACTTGATGAGTATGCAGACACAGATGGATACAGGTACTCCGGACACTGGAACAGTGCTGGAGAAACAGCGCGCGCCTTTGTTATACAATGCTGAAATGAAGTTTGATTGGTACAAGCTGATCATACAATCCAAGTCCACAGTGGGTTCGAATGCATCAAATGGCAACTACATCAGAGCGCTTCATCTATCCCGAGTTCTTTCAGAAACCACTAGTAAAAGTGGAGATATCACTGAAATACGTAGACTCAATAGAAACAAATTCCTGGTAGTATGTCGCACAGCCAAGTGTGCGAATGAGATCATTGAGAACAAGAAAGTTCAAGAGGAATTCAATGCATTCATTCCCTCAGTATACATGCAACGTTCTGCCATTATCCGCGACGTTGACTTGGATATTGATGACAAGATGTTCATGGATAATGTAGACACCGGAAACTACAAGATCCTCAACATACGAAGACTGAACCGCCGAAGTTTGATGGATGGGAAAGTCTCCTACATTCCAAGCAGAACAATAAAAATAGATTTCTCGGGTCAGGACCTTCCTGCATTCATCTACCTCTGGTATACGAAGCTCAAGTGTGAACCCTACATGCAACGTCCAATGCAATGCTTCAGCTGTTATAAATTCGGCCATATCACGAAGAATTGTCGCAGTGTCAAGTTGTGTAAATCTTGTTTCCAACCATCTGGAGATGAGCATCAATGTGACACAACAACCATCAAGTGTATCAACTGCAAAGGAAACCACAATGCAAACAGCAAGTCCTGCCCTGAATTTGAAAGGCAAAAAAGGATCAAGGAGCTCATGAGTACTGGTAACCTCTGTTTCCCTGAGGCGTCTCAGCTGGTTCCACCTGTGCATGTTACATTGGCCATCAGAACAAGAAATGCGTTCAGTGCGTTGGAAAATCTTGGAGAAGAAATGGGGACAACCTATAATTCACAGGATTTCCCGCCTCTGAAGCCCAGCAAGAATACCACTCAAGCACGCACAATCGACAAATATGTTCCTCCCCCACTTGCTTCAAGGACAACCAAGCGGAAAACTGTGTAGAGAATAACACATGGAACAAAGAAAGAGGCATTTGTTAGGTAAATAAATATGAAAATGTATGGTATGTAAAACAAAGCAAACACTTCAGAAGACTACTCTAATGTGGAAAAAAAAATCCTACAATTTTTTTTTTTTAATTAATTTAATTTGTAAATCAAACAACCAATGAAAAAAAAAATGATAAAAAAAATAATGTAAATTCAAAATAAATGGGATGATTATTAACTTTATGGCATGAAACAAACAACCAATAGAAAAAAAAATCCGAGAGTTCAATCAAATAAATACCCTTAACTTGGCGAATTTCAATATTTTCCTTCTGAAAGGCATAATTTTCATGTTGTTTGTCAGCTTCCGTTGATTTGTGTTAGATGTTGTTTTGGTGTGGAAAAAGGTGCCTACTTACATCATTGAAAGTAAAAATAACTGTCCTGATTTGATTACAACAGATAAGAAACTCTTAATAATCTTCATTAGAGAGCATACTTTATCAATGAATCAGTACTTGACAAACATAAATATACTTAGGTATAGGAAGTCCAAAAATTAATGTGAAAAACTTGAAGGGGGTGACTGGACATGGACCTAAACATCAAGTTTGTAGTGACCTAAACAATGATTTATTTAAAATAGTGATCCCCAACCTTTCTGGCCTTACAGCACCCTTTTTTCAACAGTAAACCTATTGGTGAACTATTGATATCATTTTGATATAAACCCACAAGTATGATTAAAACCTCTCTGAATACCTAAATAATTAAATTGTGAGTCATTGTTCTCCTAAACCTAAACAATAAGGGAATTAAGGAGCATTCTCACAGCATTGAAACACTAATGCAGGCCACACATTTGTGATCTCCGTCATCATACCTGCAGACGTTATGAAAAGTAAGGACTTACCTCTTAGATTTGTATCTGTTGACAACCAGCTTTCATAGTGGGCGTTAGACGCTATCCCCAACCTTTCTGGCCTTACAGCACCCTTTTTTCAACAGTAAACCTATATTGGTGAACTATTGATATCATTTTGTTATAAACTCACAAGTATGATTAAAAACTCTCTGAATACCTAAATAATTAAATTGTGAGTTATTGTTCTCCTAAAACCTAAACCTAAACAATAAGGGAATTAAGGAGCATTCTCACAGCATTGCAACACTAATGCAGGCCACACATTTGTGATCTCCGTCATGAGTCATACCTGCAGACGTTATGAAAAGTAAGGACTTACCTCTTAGATTTGTATCTGTTGACAACCAGCTTTCATAGTGGGCGTTAGACGCTCATGTTCAGACAGGGTCGGTGTTTTTCAGCCTCTCAGTCCTAGGGTGATCACTTTTAAACTTTCACTTGAATTTGGCTAAGAAACTTTCCGAGTGCATGCCTTACACCAGGGTTGTCCAACCTTAGGGCACCCGAGGGCCGCAAGAGACCAAGGTAGAGAGTTGGCGGGCCGCAAAAACTCAATCATAGTGGGCGTTAGACGCCCGGCAGGAGCCCGAGGTTTTGGAGCTCGGAAAACTCCACCAACTGGGCAAACTCAAAAGAGGGTCACCCCTCAAGGAAACATGTCGAGGAGACGACAGCCTCCTTCAAAGCGTGTCCTTTTGATAGGGTTTTCAACTGTTGTTAGGTAGATCTCAGGAGCAAAAGCCCCCGACATTGTAAGATACATGATCTCAGTTATCTCCAGAATAAGGGGTTTTCAACTGTTGTTAGGTAGATCTCAGGAGCAAAAGCCCCCGACATTGTAAGATACATGATCTCAGTTATCTCCAGAATACATGTTCTGGGGTTTTCAGAGGCGTGGTCATGACCCACACTCTGTGGTGTTACCTAGCCCCGTTACTCTGCCCCCCACAAAGTAGGGTTCTTGTATTAGGGCCAGGTCAATGTTGCAGGCTTTGCCAGCCTAGTTAGCATACAAGCAACAGATCTGGGATGAGATTGGAGAGGAACAAAAACTCGTCATCTGAATCAGATTCAGAGCTCAACATAATATTTAAAAAAGAATTTGCCCCGAAATGGTGCAAAATTCAATGAGCTAATTTCCTTTATGAGATGAACATGTTTGCCAGATTTGAACAAAATTGGAGTAACCTGTAACCATTCGGGATTTATGGTGAAACAAACATACATAGAAACAAATTAAATACAAGACCATTGATAGAAACAAATTAAATGCAAGACCATTGAGTTAAAACTTGGAATTTGTTTCTTTCGTTCATCTGTATTAACAGACATACGTAGGTAACAGGTACCAACACCTAGAAAGCTATCCTCGTACTGAGAGACTGCTCATCAATGTGCGCTATAAACTGTGTCACACAGTTCCAATTTTCCTAAACTGCACTGTGTGGCTGTGCTGCCTGACTGTGTAACGCAGCTCAATGTGCGCCCTAGCTTATCAGTGCTTTCAATAATGAATTCATAGGGGTATGGGGTATTGCCTTTCCAATCTATTCCATTTTTGACCTAGCCACTTCTGTTGTTGGAACCTACAAACGAAAGGTAAACTTCGGGTAGGTAACCAGATGTGTTGAAAATAGCTATTACGGGTTCAACCGCATCCATGTTCTTTATAGTGATAGGGTGTGAAAAAAGTAAAAAGTCACACTATAGTTCAGGGTTGTCCAACCTTAGGGCACCCGAGGGCCGCAAGAGACCAAGGTAGAGAGTTGGCGGGCCGCAAAAACTCTCCAGAATAAATGTTCTGGGGTTTTCAGAAGCGTGGTCATGACCCACACTCTGTGGTGGTACCTAGCCCCGTTACTCTGCCCCCCACAAAGTAGGGTTCTTGTATTAGGGCCAGGTCAATGTTGCAGGCTTTGCCAGCCTAGTTAGCCTAGAGTTAGAAACTAACTATGAAATTTGTAAGGTAAACTGGGATATTTTTTTTATAAATTTGAAACCCGCGGGTTGGACAAGCCTGCTATAGTTCATCCAGATCAATGTGACAGCAATGAGTCATCAACGCAAAATGAAGGAACCAATCAGATTGCAGGAAATTCTTACATTGTCCTAGTTAGCTTAGTTGGTAGTGCGTCTGCCTTGTAAGCGCTAGGCCGCGGGACCGCGGGTTCGATTCCCGCCCGGGGCGGATTTTATCCTGATGGGATAATGTTCGTTCTCGGAACGACTGGCTTTCTCCCACCTGGCTTCCTTCTCTCTTCGATTTCGGGACGATAAGACCATAGCAGTTACAGTTCCCTCTGTCAAACCTCTTTAAAATGGTTCGATTCCCGCCCGGGGCGGATTTTATCCTGATGGGATAATGTTCGTTCTCGGAACGGCTGGCTTTCTCCTATCCCTCTCTTCCTTCTCTCTTCGATTTCGGGACGATAAGACCATAGCAGTTACAGTTCCCTCTGTTAAACCTCTTTAAAAAAATTCCTTCTCTCTTGATTTCGGGACGATAAGACCATAGCAGTTACAGTTCCCTCTAAAAAAAAAAAAAAATCTCTTCGATTTCGGGACGATAAGACCATAGCAGTTACAGTTCCCTCTGTCAAACCTCTTAAAATAAAAAAAAAAATGTTGCAGGCTTTCAGAAAAAAGGGAGCGGAGGGCATCAGCATATTCTAGTTCAACCGATATTCCACTTCTCCTTTATTGCGATGATCTCATCATTTTTGCTATCAGTAAAGTAGATATGCAACGAAAACTCAATATTCTATCCTTATATTGCGAAGAGAACAAAATGACTGTCAACGAGTCGAAATCAAACATAGTTGTGTTCCGGCGCGGTGGAAGGCTGGCTGATTCAGACACATTCCTGTAAATAACAAACCATTACAAGTGAGCAGCGAGTACGTGTATCTTGGCGTTAAACTTTCATGAGCTATTGAAAGATAGGACAGGGGAAATATTGGATAGGATGAGATTCAAGTGGTAGAACAGGATTATCGTAGACTTCAGAGTTCATCCTATTGTACTTTGTATGAAGAACTTAAACCAAATCCAGGAATTGAAGAGATGAAACCAAAGACTTCGAGTTATCTTTCACTAATGGGACCAATAGATAGAACCAGGGTGGTTGCTCAAATTAGGTTAGCTCAAAACTCAAAGGTGAACTTTTATATTAACAGAATGGCATACAATTGGAGCTCCGATCTCGGAAATCTATTTATTTGGAAAAGTGGCTTGCTGAGGGTCGGTCTTCTGTGGAGGATGTTGTTCGGAATCCATCTCAAATGGATATTAACAATTTATATTTTTATATTCTAGGAGCATTAAAGATAAGGGCATCTATTTATTTGGAAAAGTGGCTTGCTGAGGGTCGGTCTTCTGTGGAGGATGTTGTTCGCAATCCATCTCAAATGGATATTAACAATTTATATTTTTATATTCTAGGAGCATTAAAGATAAGGGCATTTCTTAGAAACGAGTAGGAGGTCAATGTGATTTCTCAATATTTAGCCTTAAGATACCATGTTTTACTTACAGTATATTACACGATGCGCATTTCGATCATTGGATCATCATCAGGTGGGTATGTCAATATTTCACGAAAACACTAACGAAAAACACGTAAATCGGTAACTTACACGTAAATCGGTGATTTACGTGTTTTTCGTTAGTGTTTTCGCGAAATATTGACATACCTACCCACCTGATGATCCAATGATCGAAATGCGCATCGTGTAATATACTGTAAGTAAAACATGGTATCTTAAGGCTAAATATTGAGAAATCACATTGACTGATCTCAGGTACCATAAGCTTTGTACAAAACAATACAGAGTAGGAGGTACCTACAAGTACTTGAAAAAGAAACGAAAAATGTAATTGTATTTTAGGTAGGTACATGATGTATTCAGTAGTTTTTTTTCCAGTTAATACCTAAGTACATTTTTCTGAAACTTTTATTGTATATTGTAAGAAAAGTAATAGGTATTGAAAACAAAGATAAAAGTCATTATTATTAATGGAATTATAGTTAACTAAATAAGTATTCACATTTCTGCTTTTCAAAATATTTAATGTTATAACTATGTATATGTATGTAAATGTTGCCAATCCCTTGTAATTATTTCTCAAATGAATACAATTATTTTCTACCTACCTACCTACCTACCAGTTGCTGCCTTACAATTGTTGAGGTTTATTTGGACCACTAACATAGGATTTGGTGGCCCGCCTCTCCTCCGGTATTTTCTGCTTTTCAAAATATTTAATGTTATAACTATGTATATGTATGTAAATGTTGCCAACCCCTTGTAATTATTTCTCAAATGAATACAATTATTTTCTACCTACCTACCAGTTGCTGCCTTACAATTGTTGAGGTTTATTTGGACCACTAACATAGGATTTGGTGGCCCGCCTCTCCTCCGGTACAATGATGGGGATCATCTCAAGACACAGACTTATTTTATATCCCGACTCTCGGACCCCCATCATGGATTCTTCATCAAGGGAGACTATGAATTTCAGCCCCCTGAAGTCTTTATGGATGTTGATTATGCCAATGTTTTCAGCATTCAGATTTGGGTTTTGAATCCCCACCAGAGAAATGATCTCTTTGGGGTCTTCGCTACCGACTATATCGATGATGTCCTTAGACACTATAAATATTCCTTTGTATTCAGGGATGAGATCCCTGTACAGGCCTACTTTCAAATGAATCCCCAATTATGCCAATGTTTTCAGCATTCAGCTTTGGGTTTTGAATCCCCACCAGAGAAATGATCTCTTTAGGGTCTTCGCTACCGACTGTATCGATGATGTCCTTAGACACTATAAATATTCCTTTGTATTCAGGGATGAGATCCCTGTACAGGCCTACTTTCAAATGAATCCCCAACACTAAAGGGACCTCCCTCACTTTGTTCACTAGCCAAAGCCGGGTAAAATCATCTCGGCAAATCAGGATGAGAGCACCCTTTTCAAAACTGTTCTTTACAAACGTGGGCAAAGGATTTCCCCTCGGTGTTTTGATCACCTCTCTAAAGATAAAGGTCTTTATCATTGTCGCACAACTCTCCACCATTTTCTCCTTTGGAAAAGCACACGGAACCACAACCATTTTGGTGATATTTTGAGGCTGACTAGATGAGACTATGCTACTGATAGCCGGGGCCTCAGGGCCCTCACTACCCGCAGTGCTGACCCCATCTCCAGACCAGCAAGTCTTCTTCTCAGGGACATAGTCCCCAGTTGAAGGTGTGAATTGTGATTGCAATCTTGTCCTTGAGTTATCAAAGGTGTTGGGCGTTGGTGGCACAGATCTGCCCCCAGACTCCTTGTTTTTAGAACGTTTTCGGGCGGGAATAGGCTCCCCGCGCTCCAGTGCCCTCTGTGCCTGTCTCTTTCGCCTCTGGGCCCCAGAAATCTTGGGCCTGTCCATGTGCATCCGATTGATACTGGATGCAACATGTTGGAGGCTGGGAGTGGACCCAGTGGTGTCTCCCTCGCTAACTCCGCCATTCTCTGCCTGTGGTGTAGACAACAATGCCTCCACTACTGGTGTTGCTTCCTCGGAAGGAGCTCCTCCATCTGCTAGTGGCTGGCTTACTCCAGATCCATCTGCTAGTGGCGGGATTACTACAGGTGCATCACCAATTAGCACAATATCCATTTGCACAATGTCAGTGTTTACATCGGTATTATTCATTTTAATATAAATGATTTTCTCAGTCTGCAACAAATTCAGAGGTGATTAGTGTATACTGTGTAGTTCCCCCAGTTGTGTGGCTGAGTGGTTATCCTAGAGTCACCCTATCCACCACCTAGGGGTGTACTCTGTAGGGAGTTACAGACTGCCCTGGGAGCATTCCATGTAGAACACAACACAAACAACACCAGTGGCGTAGCGTGGTCTAAAGTCAAGTGTATCCAAACTCTAAGGGGGGAGGGGGGGTGGATGCTCCAAATTTTCAAAGGTTGGCCTACAGTACAGGAGAAAAACTAAGCTCGAAGGTCGGGGAAGGGGTCCTCTTGGGGGGACCAGCGGCCCCCTTGACCCCAATTTTTGGAGTCTGACGTACCTATTTAAGGGTATTTGAGTCAATTTTGAGTGTATGGCCGCCATACACGCCCTACATGGACGCTACGCCACTGAACAACACTGTTGTTCACACGGGATTTGTGATTAATATGTGAGCCAGCCTAATGTGTTACATCATTTACAGTGCCATAGGAACATTAGGAACCCTGCTTTGGGATTTAACAACAGCTTTTTTACTGACAGAACAAGAATTGTGAGTCACACCAACACATGAACCAACTTCACTTCTCAGAAAACATAGAATCGGTGTAATCAAACAATGAGCTGTACTTACCAGAATTCGAGGTGACAATCTCTGGAACTCTAATTTGGTACTGCACACAAGTTAGAAGTTGTTAGAACGACACAAGGGCTAGTAAACAAAATACCTACCTATTAATTTCAAAAAACTTTTCAGAAAAAACAACCACCCACCAGCAAACCAAAACGCAAATCAATCAAAATCAAAATTTGAAATTTCAAAATTTCCCGCTTTATGTGTTCGACTGTTCGCTAGCAGAAAAAGCCCAGTTTGGACGATGCACTTTTTCTTTTCAGCACCACTTTTCACCGATTCTACCACTCCAGCGCTTTCTGACCTCCTTGAATGACCTTGTCAATGATTCGAATAGTATGTTGGACAAAAGATGGCATTTTCTAAAAAAAAAAAAAATCTGACCAACAGGGTATGTAGATTGGAACCGCGTCCGCCCAGCTAGTACCTTGTAAGCTCTAGGTCGCGGATTCGATTCCCTGCTCCTGGGCGAACTTTATAAATATGAATAAAAATAAAAAAAGAACATAACTTTTCCTTTTCTTAATACAAACTTATATTTTCACATAATAAAAAGATATCCGTAAGATGATAGGGGGAACAATAACAAAAAGCACATTACTCTCTCTTCACTTGAAGAAAAAAAAGACAAAAGAAGGGGAAAAAATGTGGTCTATCTAGCCAGGTAAAACAAGACTTTTAGGTCTTAGCCAAGAGTTTAAATAAGGCATGTGGAATGAGATTAAATGCCTTTAAGCCACTACACACTTCTTTAGAGGATTTTTGTGATATACTTTGAAAATCAGAAAACAATCTTACAAAAAACAGAGAAATTGTCTCCTAATACAGGGAAAGAATTGTGCAAGTCTGGGGAAGAGCATAATCTTCCCCACACTTCAAGGGAAGAGAGAGTACTGTGCTATCATATCCGGCACTCTGATTTTACGTGTGGTGCAACACGCTCCCCGTCTGTATGCTCAGCTTAAACTCCAGCCAACTCCTCCTGCACCTTCTTCCATGCAGCCAGAGGTCCGTGTTCTGCACGGTACTTCACATTGCATCCATCCAGCTCGAATCTGAAAGTAAGAGGGAAAAAAGTTAGTTGAGAAATTAGAAATGCCACTAGCATCGGACCACCTATCACAAATAAATTGAAACTCAAATTAAAACACAACCTTTACAAATAGTTATTGACTCAACCAACCATCCCCTGAAAAAAAAAAAAAAAAATTACTTACACGGCAGGAGATGTCACAGCTTTTCACTTAAGAAAGGAGGGAGAAGAGGGGGTTAGTTTATATTTTGATCGATTCTAGCGCTGATTCAGTGGTGTGGATTTTTTACGAACTAACTCACGGAGGTGAAAATATGCTGGACTCTGAACGGGCGGATTATTCCGAAAATGTGAAGCCTTTTTTCCAAGGGAGTTTTTTTTTTTAACCCGTCTCGGTTTTATCGTCCCCAAATCGAAGGGTAGGGTACCCTTAAAACTTTTATAATGACTTAATAATACCTTTTTATAATAATAACTACTTCACCTTATTAAGAACTAGGTACTTATCAAACTTTCTTCCTACAAATTAAAAAGTTGACCATCGTAATTTTTTTCAAACTTCTTGAAAAAGTATATTGTCGAACTTTTTTAAAAAAAAAACACGGAAAACGGAGCTCACCCTTCATTTAATACTTTTGTTCAAATATTCATGATTTAATAGTGACTTTGGGTATTTTTTCTTCGAAATTAAAAGTGAATACCTAATTTAAAATCTTTAATTCCGTGATCTTTCGAGTAGAAATATTTACGTCAAAACATACCTACCTACCTACCCAATTGGGTAGGTACCTACTTATACAGGGTAACTCAATAAAGACAATCACCAGAGATTTTAGAGAAAAATTTAGTTGCTTTTTTAATGGAGATGTAAGAGTTTCTTCTTTTTTTTTCGAACTCTCAAAGCTAGAAGCTAGCTAGCTTCACCTAGGTGACCGCAATTGCCATAACGGCGACCATAGACCATTAACCCTCGCCGGGACCATCGACCATCACAGAAAAAATACTCAGCTCAATTTCTTGATTTTCTGGGAGGGTCGGTACTATGGTCAAAGCTCCGTTGAGGACGCTTCTGTTCACCCCATATAAATTAGAAACTTCAAATTTCAGAAAACAAAGTTTTTTCCAACAGTTTAAATTCAAATTAAATAATTCGTGTATAATTCGATATTTACTAGGTAGAAAATAATTATATTTCAGAGAAAAGGAAGAGCTAACCACGTCCGATGACGTTAGCGGTTAGGTACTTCGCTGTCCGCTAAACCATCAAATCTCCTCATCAGTCGACCAATTTTATCCAAGGAATCCTCACATCCCTTACGAAAAATCAACCAATTGTATCGGTGTCTGAGGAAAATTCTTACGAGAATCCAGTAGAAAAGGAGGAACTTCGTCCAAAGTTACTTCGCCTTTCGCCTAACAATCAAATCTCCTCACAATTTATTGTTGTTGTTCTTCTTCTTCAATAGAAGCTTTATTAAATCCCAACATCCAACCAGAGTAGTTTGTTTGCCCACAAAAATACTATTATTGTGGTCAAATTAACAAAATGGTGAGAACAAAGATTTTTTTTTAGACAGAACTGAATCCATACAATCCTGTTAAAGAAGTAAACAAATCAGAAGTTTCACCTTTGTTTCCATTTAAACCCCTAAACTAAATAACCTACCTATCAGCTCCAGCACATGACAACATTTTGTTGAAGGTCGAATTAACAAAATGGTGAGAACATAGATTTCTTTTTTTTTAGATAAAATCTGAATCCATACTATCCTGTTAAAGAAGTAAATAAATCAGAAGTTTCACCTTTGTTTCCATTTAAACCCCTAAACTAAATAACCTACCTATCAGCTCCAGCACATGACAACATTTTGTTGATGCGGATCACATGGAACGGGTGAAGTCTCATACGAATGTGGAACTGATCTTTACCGCAGTTCTTGACCAGATATTTGTTACAGCAAATACGGCCAGCTTCAAGAGCCTCAGAGGACAGCTGCTCGTACTCATCAGAAACCTGTGAAGGAAAAATGTCCAAGTTGATTAAAAGAGAAAATAATTAATCAATAGTAAAAGATTTCAGTAAATCAGTTTTTTCACCTTAACATTCAAAGTTTGGTCCCATGAAAAAACTGCTACATTAGATTCTTTCCACAGACAAGAAACAATTCTTCTTCATTAAGTCATCAACTCATCAGTCAACACCAGAGACTTGAAAAGTGACTCATTAACCATTAAAATATTGCAATCAAGTTAATATATTTCTGGTAATTTTCACTGGACCAACCATGCCCCTATGTTGACCTCTACTGTTTAAATCATCTTTACAAGTTTGCCCAAATAAAGGATCATTTCACCAGCTCCCAGCACACAACTTACCAAATGGACACACAATGGGAAGTCCTCTACTTTGGCCTTCTTCTTGCCCAGATCGAAGATTCTGATCTTGGGATCTGGCACACCCCGACAGAAACGGGATTTTGGGTATGGCTTGTTTTTACAATAACGGTAACTGAAAAAGCAAACAGAGAAGTTGTTGTTAGAACTTACCACTCAAGATCATAGTCTGAAACCAAGTCAAGAAAGTTTGACCGCGCTACTAGAGATATTATACACGACAGGGAAAGTAGCCGTTTTCAGATAGTTGTAGGGGGACAACTACAAATGATGGAAGAAAACGGATTGCGTGTGTGTGTTGGGGCATGAAAGTATGGATTTTGTAGTGCAACATTTTTGAAATGAAAGAAATTCGATTAAAAATTCGAACTTTTTGAAATTTGAAAGTTTGAACATTTTGCTGTTTACATTACAATTTTTACATTTGCCTTTTTTGCTCTTTCCGTTCCTTTACCTTTACCTACCTATTCTATTGTTTTTTCAACCAGAATTATATTGGGTTGCTTTTCATATTATTGTCTTGACGTGGTTGGAGTAGCGGAAGGGCATCCGCAGCCGCACTCCGTAAAAATAAACTCGCCAAAACCAAGTTGGTTCATCCTGTTCTTTGACGTTGACCGCTCTACAGCCTAAACCACTGGACCGATTTTGATGGTTGATGGCTCATTTTTTTTCTCGTGAGTGGTAGGTGTGCCTTTTCAT
>NW_007377835.1:139146-171353 GCF_000475195.1 Diaphorina citri
CTGGGAAGAGCATAATCCTTCCCCATCACTTCAAAGGGAAGAGAGAGTACTGTGCTAATCATCATACACAAGCACTCAGAAAAAAAAACTGATATTTATGTGTAGCAAAAACCGCTCCCCGTCTCATCAATGCTCAGCTAAACTCCAGCAATCCTCCTGCACCTTCTTCCATGCAGCAGAGGTCCGTTGTTACTGGCACGGTAAAACTTCACATTGACATCCATCCAGCCCATCGAATACTGAAAGTAAACGAGGGAAAAAAGTTAGTTTGAGAAATTAGAAATGACCACTAAGCATCGGACCACCCTAGTCACAAATAAATTGAAACTCCCAAATTAAAACACAACCTTTACAAATACGTTAGATTGACTCAACCAACCACCCCCCTAAAAAAAAAAAAAAAAAAAAAAAAAAAAAAAAACATTACAGTAGAACCTTGATTATGTCAACTAATTAGGACCGAAGGTAGTTGATATTATCAAGGTTCTGTATAAAAGGTGAAATAATCGAAATTCTGTATAATACAATGAAAATAGGGTCAAATTTAGTGCTACAAAAGAACGAAATAGGGAAGAAATACCCTTTTATTTTGAAATTGAATAAAACAAACTAAGAAACAAACAAAAAACACATCTTCAATATTGTTTTCTTTGTTATTTGTCTCATTATTTGAACACTTTCAATGATCTCTTCCTCTGATAAAGTAGGACTTCCTTGAAAGATAGGGAAAAATACTGATTTTGGAGTTGATATTATTGAGGTTCTAATGTATATTGAATTTCTGCTGTTATCCCTTGACCACCTAAAGAGAAAGAAAACTACATACCTGTTCTGGTCACGGAGGGTCTCGTACTCCTCACGGTCATACTTGGTGAAGCCCCACTTCTTGCTCACATAGATCTTCTGACGGCCAGGGAACTTGAACTTGGCACGACGCAGAGCCTCAATAACAGCGGGCTTGAATTTGTCGGATGAACGGACAGACATGATTGGCTGGCCAATGTTGACACGGGCCACTGTACCCTGTGGCTTACCATAGGCACCACGCATACCTGTCTGGAGCCTGTGGAAAGAGAGTTTGATTAAAAATTGACAATCGAAATATTGACATACCTACCCACCTGATGATCCAATGATCGAAATGCGCATCGTGTAATATACTGTAAGTAAAACATGGTATCTTAAGGCTAAATATTGAGAAATCACATTGACTGATCTCAGGTACCATAAGCTTTGTACAAAACAATACAGAGTAGGAGGTACCTACAAGTACTTGAAAAAGAAACGAAAAATGTAATTGTATTTTAGGTAGGTACATAACAAAAAGATTTCAATATTGTTTTCTTTGTTATTCGTCTCATTATTTGAACACTTTCAATGATCTTGTCCTCTGATAAAGTAGGAATTCCTTGAAAGATAGGGAAAAATACCAATTTTTGGAGTTGATATAATACAGGTTGACATAATTGAGGTTCTACTGTATATCAAATTTCTGCTGTTATCCCTTGACCACCTAAAGAGAAAGAAAACTACATACCGGTTCTGGTCACGGAGGGTCTCGTACTCCTCACGGTCGTACTTGGTGAAGCCCCACTTCTTGCTCACGTAGATCTTCTGACGGCCAGGGAACTTGAACTTGGCACGACGCAGAGCCTCAATAACAGCAGGCTTGAATTTGTCGGATGAACGGACAGACATGATTGGCTGACCAATGTTGACACGGGCCACGGTACCCTGTGGCTTACCGTAGGCACCACGCATACCTGTCTGGAGCCTGTGGAAAGAGAGTCGAAGAAAGAGTTTGAGTAAAAATTGACAATAAAAACAAATACAGACAATAAATTGTGAATTGGTACACTTTTCTACTGTTTTCATTCCCTATTTCTTTTTCACAGTAGGTAGGTGCTGTCCAATGTTTAATAAAATGCAAGATATCATTTCAACATTTCTAATTGACCTCTACCTAAGTTCTCTCTTGTTTTAGCATTATGCATTAGGTTGTGTGGTATCAGAAGAATGATGTTGCTTCATGTTTGTTTCAGACGGCAATCCCTATCAAGAATTTTGTATCATTCATGAAGGCTCATCATGTACACATCACACTTCTTCCTCTATTCTTAAGTAGTTACTTAGTTAATATATACATATTTTTCTTTTTTATATTCTAGGTACCATTTCTTAAGTAGTTACTTAGGTAATATATATTTTTCTTTTTTATATTCTAGGTACCATTGTACTATGTTTTTATATTTTATACTAGCTGAATTCCGTCGCTTCGCTCCGGAATCCCGCTAGTTCATCCCGAGGCATGGCCAAACTTGTGGAAAAGGCATGGCCGAACTTGAGGCATGGCCAAACTTGTGGAAAAGGCATGGCCGAACTTGAGGCATGGCCAAACTTGTGGAAAAGGCATGGCCGAACTTGAGGCATGGCCAAACTTGTGGAAAAGGCATGGCCGAACTTGTCAAACTAAAAACATAAACGAAACTCAAATATTAGGGGAGCGAGGAAAAGTTTTCTCTCCCGCAGTCTTTGCACTCTGTGTATTTCTTATGGTGATTTTAGCGATCAGAAATTGATCATATCTCAGGATCGGTTTAGATTTTCGCAAAATCCTTTCTTATTGCACACCTAGACCATAAAAGGAATATTCCTACCAAATTTCAGCTTTCTAGGTGTTGTGGTTCTAGAGATAGAGCGATCAGTGTGTGAACTATGAAATGTGAAATGTGAATGAGTGAATGGATCTCGTTCTTATAATATAAGATTATTGAGGTCGAATTAACAAAATGGTGAGAACATAGATTTCTTTTTTTTTAGATAAAATCTGAATCCATACTATCCTGTTAAAGAAGTAAATAAATCAGAAGTTTCACCTTTGTTTCCATTTAAACCCCTAAACTAAATAACCTACCTATCAGCTCCAGCACATGACAACATTTTGTTGATGCGGATCACATGGAACGGGTGAAGTCTCATACGAATGTGGAACTGATCTTTACCGCAGTTCTTGACCAGATATTTGTTACAGCAAATACGGCCAGCTTCAAGAGCCTCAGAGGACAGCTGCTCGTACTCATCAGAAACCTGTGAAGGAAAAATGTCCAAGTTGATTAAAAGAGAAAATAATTAATCAATAGTAAAAGATTTCAGTAAATCAGTTTTTTCACCTTAACATTCAAAGTTTGGTCCCATGAAAAAACTGCTATACATTAGATTCTTTGGCTCTACTATAAAATGACCATTTTACAAAAAGATTGTTCCTTTCCACAGACAAGAAACAATTGTTCTTCATTAAGTCATCACTCAACACCAGAGACTTGAAAAGTGACTCATTAACCATTAAAATATTGCAATCAAGTGAATATATTTCTGGTAATTTTCACTGGACCAACCATGCCTCTATGTTGACCTCTACAGTTCAGATCATCTTTACAAGTTTGCCCAAATTAAGGATCATTTCACCAGCTCCCAGCACACAACTTACCAAATGGACACACAATGGGAAGTCCTCTACTTTGGCCTTCTTCTTGCCCAGATCGAAGATTCTGATCTTGGGATCTGGCACACCCCGACAGAAACGGGATTTTGGGTATGGCTTGTTTTTACAATAACGGTAACTGAAAAAGCAAACAGAGAAGTTGTTGTTAGAACTTACCACTCAAGATCATAGTCTGAAACCAAGTCAAGAAAGTTTGACCGCGCTACTAGAGATATTATACACGACAGGGAAAGTAGCCGTTTTCAGATAGTTGTAGGGGGACAACTACAAATGATGGAAGAA
Organism: Diaphorina citri; assembly: GCF_000475195.1. Classification (NCBI taxonomy): domain Eukaryota; kingdom Metazoa; phylum Arthropoda; class Insecta; order Hemiptera; family Psyllidae; genus Diaphorina; species Diaphorina citri. The sequence goes on from NW_007377835.1 coordinate 142,931, forward strand.
AGCAAACCAAAACGCAAATCAATCAAAATCATAATTTGAAATTTCAAAATTTCCCGCTTTATGTGTTCGACTGTTCGCTAGCAGAAAAAGCCCAGTTTGGACGATGCACTTTTTCTTTTCAGCACCACTTTTCACCGATTCTACCACTCCATTGCTCTCTGACCTCCTTGAATGACCTTGTCAATGATTCGAATAGTATGTTGGACAAAAGATGGCATTTTCTAAAAAAAAAAATCTGACCAACATGGTATGTAGATTGGAACCGCGTCCGCCCAGCTAGTACCTTGTAAGCTCTAGGTCGCGGATTCGATTCCCTGCTCCTGGGCGAACTTTATCCTAAACAGGTTAGGTTTGTTTCTGAGAACTCTCGACTGGCTTTCTCCTATTCTGTCCTCGATTTCAAAGTCCCCTCCATGTTCTGGTTCTTTGCCTCTTTTCATGTTCAGACAGGGTCGGTGTTTTTCAGCCTCTCAGCCCTAGGGTGATCACTTTTGAACTTTCACTTGAATTTGGCTAAGAATCTTTCCGAGTGCATGCCTTTCACACAGTTCACACACAACCTTTGCTATTTTGTTGTCCCCCAACCAGACTAAGCTGGACTACTCCCTCTTCAAGGTCCCCTAGTCAGATATTCTCCATAAAACACCTAAATACGAATAAAATATAAAAGAACATAGCTTTTCCTTTTCTTAATACAAACTTATATTTTCACATAATAAAAAGATGTCCATAAGATGACAGGGGGAACAACAATAACAAAAAGCACATTACTCTCTCTTCACTTGAAGAAAAAAAAAAGACAGCCAAAAAGAAGAAGGGGAAACAAATGTGGTCTATCTAGCCAGGTAAAGCAAGACTTTTAGGTCTTAGCCAAGAGTATAAATAAGGCATGTGGAATGAAATTAATATGCCTTTAAGCCACGAAATAGTTTTTCAGAGGATTTTTGAAAATCAGAAAACAATCTTACAAAAACAGAGAAATTGTCTCCTAATACAGGGGAAGAATTATGCAAGTCTGGGGAAAAGCATAATCTTCCCCACACTTCAAGGGAAGAGAGAGTACTGTGCTATCATATCTGGCACTCTGATTTTACGTGTGGTGCAACACGCTCCCCGCCTGTATGCTCAGCTTAAACTCCAGCCAACTCCTCCTGCACCTTCTTCCATGCGGCCAGAGGTCCGTGTTCAGCACGATACTTCACATTGCATCCATCCAGCTCGAATCTGAAAGTAAGAGGGAAAAAAGTTAGTTGGGAAATTAGAAATGCTACTAGCATTGGACCACCTATCACAAATAAATTGAAACTCAAATTAAAACACAACCTTTACGAATTAGTTATTGACTCAACCAACCATCCCCTGAAAAAAGAAAAGAAAAGAAAAACATTACAGTAGAACCTTGATTATGTCAACTAATTAGGACCGAAGGTAGTTGATATTATCAAGGTTCTGTATAAAAGTTGAAATAATCGAAATTCTGTATAAAACTATGAAAATAGGGCCAAATTTAGTGGTACAAAAGAACGAAATAGGGAAGAAATACCCTTTTATTTTGAAATTGAATAAAACAAACTAAGAAACAAACAAAAAACACATTTTCAATTTACTTACACGGCAGGAGATGTCACAGCTTTTCACTTAAGAAAGGAGGGAGAAGAGGGGGTTTGTTTATATTTTGATCGATCCTAGCGCTGATTCAGTGGTGTGGATTTTTTACGAACTAACTCACGGAGGTGAAAATACGCTGGACTCTGGACGGGCGGATTATTCCGAAAATGTGAAGCCTTTTTTATAAGGGAGTTTTTTTTTACCCGTCTCGGTTTTATCGTCCCCAAATCGAAGGGTAGGGTACCCTTAAAACTTTTATAATGACTTAATAATACCCTTTTATAATAATAACTACTTCACCTTATTAAGAACTAGGTACATACTTATCAAACTTTCTTCCTACAAATTAAAAAGTTAACCATCGTAATTTTTTCAAACTTCTTGAAAAAGTATATTGTCGAACTTTTAAAAAAAAAAAAAAACACGGAAAACGGAGCTCACCCTTCATTTAATACTTTTGTTCAAATATTCATGATTTAATAGTGACTTTAAGAATTTTTTCTGCGAAATTAAGTGAATAATTTAAAACCTTTAATTCCGTGATCTTTCGAGTAGAAATATTTACGTCAAAACAGGTAGGTACCTACTCATACAGCGTAACTTAATAAAGAAAATCACCAGGGTTTTAGAGAAAAATTTAGTTGCTTTTTTAATGGAGATGTCAGAGTTTTTCTTCTTTTTTTTTTTCGAACTCTCAAAGCTAGAAGCTAGCTAGCTTCACCTAGGTGGCCGCAATTGCCATAACGGCGACCATAGACCATTGATCCTTGCCGGGACCATCGACCATCACAGAAAAAATACCTACTCAGCTCAATTTCTTGATTTTCTGGGAGGGTCGGTACTATGGTCAAAGCTCCGTTGAGGACGCTTATTCTGTTCACCCCACATATAAATTAGAAACTTCAAATTTCAGAAAACAAAGTTTGTCCGACAGTTTAAATTCAAATTAAATAATTCGTGCATGATTCGATATTTACAAGGTAGAAAATAATTATATTTCAGAGAAAAGGAAGAGCTAACTACGTCCGATGACGTTAGCGGTTAGGTACTTCGCTGTCCGCTAAACCATCAAATCTCCTCATCAGTCGACCAATTTTATCCAAGGAATCCTCACATCCCTTACGAAAAATCAACCAATCGTATCGGTGTCTGAGGAAAATTCTTACGAGAATCCAGTAGAAAAGGAGGAACTTCGTCCAAAGTTACTTCGCCTTTCGCCTAAAAATCAAATCTCCTCACAAGCCCACCGATCCTACCTAAGGAATCCTTACGAAATCAATCAATTGAATCGGTTATCGGTTTCTGCGGAAAATCCTTACGAGGCTCGATTTCTCGGTTTGCAGCCTCCGCAAAAAATCAGTTCACTCATCGGATTTGCGGTTTTCGCGATTGAAACATGATCGGTTTCATCAAGTGCATCGTTCGTTTCGTGTTCGAGAACTTCCACTTCGGTGAGCCGAAATCGCATCCGTTGAAGTTGAATACGAAACTTACGTTGCTCATCTTTACGCTGAACGGTCACAATCTACATTTAGGCCTTGAAACCTTAAAGTGTCCCCCCAACTCTCAAAAGAATAAAACAAGCCAAAATCCTACTTCCTAAGATCCTTTTCTAGTCTTTCTTTCGGTACTATCATATACTTAAGCTTCATTCTATAAGTTGTATGCTTTTTAACATCCAATACTGTTTGGAGGCAAGCCTGGACAGTCTTCAAGCATTTTCAGATTACTCACCATCTTGCAGGTCGTCTCCCCATGATGCTGAAACAAAAGCAGAACCAACAACATATTAGAAATGAATGGGAGGATTTTCAATAAAATGTCTTAGGAAATTTACATTTGTAAGGTCCATTCCTCTTCTTCTCAGATTTATTATCCAAGATTTGGGAACTATGCAGAAGTCACATCCGTGGAAAAGAAAAGCTCCTTTTTGTATTTAGCAATTTTTCAACGTTCCAGATTTTCTCCTAGGGCCCTAGGGACGGTGTTTATGAATTAGCGATATATTGAAATCATCCATCATATGAGAACTTTACAGACAATCTTAGATAGATCTTAGACATTTAAAGCTTTTCTTAGCCATCATAATATATGGTGAAACAGGATACAGGAAGTACCATTGGTACCAAAAGTTGTAAGTGAGCAAAGCTGGCTAGGCTAACCTACAAACTTGCATCTTTTCTACTCGATTTTAAGACAGAGAGAAAATCGGCGTCGAACGTAGATTTCGACAGCCTTTTTATTAGTACGTTAGCTTTACAGTTTGAGCTTTCGAATTACAGGAAAAGCTTTCTAATTTCAGATGAAATAGGATAAAAAAATTACTTACACGGCAGGAGATGTCACAGCTTTTCACTTAAGAAAGGAGGGAGAAGAGGGGGTTAGTTTATATTTTGATCGATTCTAGCGCTGATTCAGTGGTGTGGATTTTTTACGAACTAACTCACGGAGGTGAAAATACGCTGGACTCTGGACGGGCGGATTATTCCGAAAATGTGAAGCCTTTTTTATAAGGGAGTTTTTTTTTACCCGTCTCGGTTTTATCGTCCCCAAATCGAAGGGTAGGGTACCCTTAAAACTTTTATAATGACTTAATAATACCCTTTTATAATAATAACTACTTCACCTTATTAAGAACTAGGTACATACTTATCAAACTTTCTTCCTACAAATTAAAAAGTTAACCATCGTAATTTTTTCAAACTTCTTGAAAAAGTATATTGTCGAACTTTTAAAAAAAAAAAAAAACACGGAAAACGGAGCTCACCCTTCATTTAATACTTTTGTTCAAATATTCATGATTTAATAGTGACTTTTGATCAAGGTTCTGTTGAAATAATGGAAATTCCGTATAAAACAATGGAAATACGACCAAATTTAGTGGTACAAACAAAAGAACAAAATAGGGAAGAAATACCTTTTTATTTTGAAATTAAATAAAACAAACCAAGAATCAAACAAAAAACACGTCTTCGGTATTGTTTTCTTCGTCATTAGTCTCATTATTTGAACTTTCAATGATCTCTTCCTCTGATAAAGTAGGACTTCCTTGAAAGATAGGGAAAAATACTGATTTTGGAGTTGATATTATTGAGGTTCTAATGTATATTGAATTTCTGCTGTTATCCCTTGACCACCTAAAGAGAAAGAAAACTACATACCTGTTCTGGTCACGGAGGGTCTCGTACTCCTCACGGTCATACTTGGTGAAGCCCCACTTCTTGCTCACGTAGATCTTCTGACGGCCAGGGAACTTGAACTTGGCACGACGCAGAGCCTCAATAACAGCGGGCTTGAATTTGTCGGATGAACGGACAGACATGATTGGCTGGCCAATGTTGACACGGGCCACTGTACCCTGTGGCTTACCATAGGCACCACGCATACCTGTCTGGAGCCTGTGGAAAGAGAGTTTGATTAAAAATTGACAATAAAAACAAATATAGACAATAAATTGTAAATTGGTACACTTTTCCACTCTTTTCATTCCCTATTTCTTTTTTACAGTAGGTACTGTCCAATGTTTAATAAAATGCAAGATATCATTTCAACATTGACTTATAACCTTGAACTTCAAGTTAATTTCTAATTGACCTTTACCTAAGTTCTCTTTTGTTTTAGCATTATGCATTAGGTTGTGTGGTATCAGAAGAATGATGTTGCTTCATGTTTGTTTCAGACGGCAATCCCTATCAAGAATTTTGTATCATTCATGAAGGCTCATCATGTACACATCACAACCTAATGAAATAATCAAAAAGAGGGTTGTTATTATTTAAGTTATTTTTTTTTTTTTCTGAGGAAAATAACATATTTAAACCATGTAAGAATTTTTTAGATACCCAAAGAGACCATTTTTTGTTCTTCTTCAATATAATAAGCTTTATTATATCTCAACATCCAACCAGAGTTTGTTTGCCCATAAAAATACTACTAGCTGAATTCCGTCGCTTCGCTCCGGAATCCCGCTAGTTCATCCCGAGGCATGGCCAAACTTGTGGAAAAGGCATGGCTCACAACGAATTGCTGAAGACGAACAGTTTCTACGTCATTTACAAGTTCGTGTTCCGATTCCTGTACTGGTCCATGATAGTGCTTAACGGTAAGTGTGATGTGTGTTTTTCTTTACATGTTTTTTTTGGAAGGTAACCACTAGGCGAGGTTAACGCCGGAGGCGTTTTCTACCACCTAACCCTTAGAGCTCCATTATTATGTGGTCAAATTTTCAGATAAAGAAGGATAAAATCCCATACCTCGGCTAGAATCAAACCCACGCCCTCCTGTTTACCAGGCGAGCGTCTTGACCACTATGCTACCGAGGCAGGTCATTTCAGGCAACGTCGTATCGAGCAAAATGTGTGTAACCTTTGAGCCTCCCTAATTTGAACCCTTCTCTACAGGCATCAATCTCTACGTCCTTCGGTCGGACTTCATCTACATTTTCTCCTACTTCGGTACTGTCATATACTTAAGCTTAATTCTCTAAGTTGTAGGCTTTTCTAACATCCAATAATGTTTGGAAACAAGCCTGGACAGTCTTCAAGCATTTTCAAATTACTCACCATCTTGCAGGTCGTCTCCCCATGATGCTGAAACAAAAGCAGAACCAACAACATATTAGAAATGAATCCGAAGATGTTCAATAAAATGTCTGAGGAAATTTACATTTGTAAGGTCCATTCCTCTTCTTCTCAGATTTATTATCCAAGACAAGATTTGGTAACTATGCAGAAGTCACATCCGTGAAAAAGAAAAGCTCCTTTTTGTATTTAACCTAACCCTATAATAACACTAATCACTGCTCTAATTGTGAAAACTCCTTCTTGCGTTTACCTAACCCTATAATAACACTGGTCACTGCTCGTTTGTGCCAGTTCCTTTGGTAGCAATATTCCATGGATGTGACTTCTGCACAAGTACCCAAGATTTAGAGATCCCTCTAAGGCAGTGCCTAATTCTTCAAATATTCACTTATTGGTTAACTTTGCCAAAGGACAACCTGCTTGCAGTTTTTTTTTCCGTCTAGCAGAGGTTGTAGCCTTATTTATGCTGTTTCCTGCTTTCAATTGACTGTCAGAACTGTTTCTAATTTTCCACTACTTATCTAGAGCTGAACACACACTGGGTGTCCTAAGGGAAGAAATTCAACACCTGACTTTCAAGAAATAGAAAATCCCCAATCATTACAGCAACTTTTCAACGTTCCAGATTTTGTTCTGGGGCCCTAGGGACGGTGTTTATGAATTAGCGATATATTGAAATCATCTATCATATGAGAATTTTACAGACAATCTTGGATAGAATAGAACATTTAAAGCTTTTCTTAGCCATCATAATATATGGTGAAACAGAATACAGGAAGTACCATTGGTACCAAAAGTTGTAAGTGAGCAAAGCTGGCTAGGCTAACCTACAAACTTGCATCTTTTCTACTCGATTTTAAGACAGAGAGAAAATCGGCGTCGAACGTAGATTTCGACAGCCTTTTTATTAGTACGTTAGCTTTACAGTTTGAGCTTTCGAATTACAGGAAAAGCTTTCTAATTTCAGATGAAATAGGATAAAAAAATTACTTACACGGCAGGAGATGTCACAGCTTTTCACTTAAGAAAGGAGGGAGAAGAGGGGGTTAGTTTATATTTTGATCGATTCTAGCGCTGATTCAGTGGTGTGGATTTTTTACGAACTAACTCACGGAGGTGAAAATACGCTGGACTCTGGACGGGCGGATTATTCCGAAAATGTGAAGCCTTTTTTATAAGGGAGTTTTTTTTTACCCGTCTCGGTTTTATCGTCCCCAAATCGAAGGGTAGGGTACCCTTAAAACTTTTATAATGACTTAATAATACCCTTTTATAATAATAACTACTTCACCTTATTAAGAACTAGGTACATACTTATCAAACTTTCTTCCTACAAATTAAAAAGTTAACCATCGTAATTTTTTCAAACTTCTTGAAAAAGTATATTGTCGAACTTTTAAAAAAAAAAAAAAACACGGAAAACGGAGCTCACCCTTCATTTAATACTTTTGTTCAAATATTCATGATTTAATAGTGACTTTAAGAATTTTTTCTGCGAAATTAAGTGAATAATTTAAAACCTTTAATTCCGTGATCTTTCGAGTAGAAATATTTACGTCAAAACAGGTAGGTACCTACTCATACAGCGTAACTTAATAAAGAAAATCACCAGGGTTTTAGAGAAAAATTTAGTTGCTTTTTTAATGGAGATGTCAGAGTTTTTCTTCTTTTTTTTTTTCGAACTCTCAAAGCTAGAAGCTAGCTAGCTTCACCTAGGTGGCCGCAATTGCCATAACGGCGACCATAGACCATTGATCCTTGCCGGGACCATCGACCATCACAGAAAAAATACCTACTCAGCTCAATTTCTTGATTTTCTGGGAGGGTCGGTACTATGGTCAAAGCTCCGTTGAGGACGCTTATTCTGTTCACCCCACATATAAATTAGAAACTTCAAATTTCAGAAAACAAAGTTTGTCCGACAGTTTAAATTCAAATTAAATAATTCGTGCATGATTCGATATTTACAAGGTAGAAAATAATTATATTTCAGAGAAAAGGAAGAGCTAACTACGTCCGATGACGTTAGCGGTTAGGTACTTCGCTGTCCGCTAAACCATCAAATCTCCTCATCAGTCGACCAATTTTATCCAAGGAATCCTCACATCCCTTACGAAAAATCAACCAATCGTATCGGTGTCTGAGGAAAATTCTTACGAGAATCCAGTAGAAAAGGAGGAACTTCGTCCAAAGTTACTTCGCCTTTCGCCTAAAAATCAAATCTCCTCACAAGCCCACCGATCCTACCTAAGGAATCCTTACGAAATCAATCAATTGAATCGGTTATCGGTTTCTGCGGAAAATCCTTACGAGGCTCGATTCAGGTAGAACTGACACCTGATCAGGTTTACCTGATAGTGAGTGGCTGGCCTTAGCTGAGATTTAAACCACTAGATCGACTTGATAAAGTTGATAGTGGTCACTTATCTTTTTATTTATTGCACCGAAAACGTTTTTAACTAAAAATTTCCCCCTCAATTCACGAATTCAATACAACTTAAAGTAAAACCTCTTTACAGTTACTTCAGGGTACAAGATACAAGAGTGCCTACACTGTCCTAAGTCCTACACATATCCACGTTGCGTGTAATAATAATAGACTCGAGTGGAAGGTAACCACTAGGCGAGGTTAACGCCGGAGGCGTTTTCTACCACCTAACCCTTAGAGCTCCATTATTATGTGGTCAAAATCTCAAATAAATGAGGATAAAATTCCATGCCTCGGCTGGGATCGAACCCACGCCCTCCTGTTTACCAGGCGAGCGTCTTGACCACTACGCTACCGAGGCAGGTCATTTCAGGCAACGTCGTATCGAGCAAAATGTGTGTACCCTTTGAGCCTCCCTAATTTGAACCCTTCTCTACAGGCATCAATCTCTACGTCCTTCGGTCGGACTTCATCTACATTTTCTCCTACTTTGAACTTCCCAAATCTTACGCAATAATGTTACTATGGTATTTTAAACTCGGGAATGACCCAAACTTACACAATGATGTTACTATGGTATTTTTTCAGTCGGAAACGACCCGACGAACTTACTAAAACTTACCCAAATATATTAATATGGTGTTTTTCACTCAGAAATAACCCAAACTCACCAAAACTTACCAAATGATGTTACTATGCCTATTAATTTTGTACTTTGTTGCGTCTCCTACTTTCTCATCCTCATCAGTTTCGTGCTCATGGTGGTTAAACTCCGCTGTAACCAGGACTGCCTGAACCTCCTCATGGATACCAATAGATCGTTTGAAGCCACCCAGTCACTGGCCGGTTATACCAAACGCCAGAAAGCGGAGCTGGCGCAGACCCAACGCCTGACGGAGAATGTGCTGGTGTTCTATTTGATGCTGGGTGAGCAACGATTTATACACGACTGGTTTGGCCACCGGTAGTACAACAACATACCTACTCTCCCTAGCAACCATTCTCTGTTCAAGTAATAATTTCCAAACACCGCAGTGTTTACCGTAACAGGGGGGTGGTGGGGAAGTACCTAATATGATTTTTTTTTTTTTAAGAGGTTTGACAGAGGGAACTGTAACTTCTATGGTCTTATCGTCCCGAAATCGAAGAGAGAAGGAAGACAGAACTGCAATAAGCGAAACCTCATTGTTGTGCGAAAGCGAAGAGAGAAGAAGAGGAGAGGATAATTCCAGCCATTGCGAGAACGAACCTTATCTGTTTGGGACAAAGTTCGCCCCAGGCGACAATCGAACCCTCTAACACCTGATGAGCACACACACAATCAGGTATACCTGATCAGGTGTACCTGTCAGGTACACCTGATAGAGAGTGGCTGGCCTTATCCTATTGTCTTCTTCTGCAGGTGTCATGGGCTGTATCACCAACACGTCCACCCCATTCGTCTACTTGTTTCTCAACAAGAGACCCACGTCCCAGCTCATTGGGGAGGTCTACACCCTCATCTATCCTGCCTACTGGCCTCTCAACCTTCACCAGTATGAGAACTACATCCCTTATATGTTCTATCAGGTGGGTTGAACCTCCGAAGCCAGCCTAGTTAGATTAGTTGGTAGAACGTCTGCCTTGCAAGCGCTAGGCCGCGGGTTCGATTCCCGCCCCGGGCGGATTTTATCCTGATGGGATAATGTTCGTTCTCGGAACGGCTGGCTTTCTCCTATCCTGTCTTCCTTCTCTCTTCGATTTCGGGACGACAAGACCATAGCAGTTACGGTTCCCTCTGTCAAACCTCTTCATAAAAAAAAACCTCCAGAGAAGCCACCCTGGTGAGCTTTGACGGATTAACCTCGTCTGAGGCTACAAGAAGTGAGAGCCTAGTTAGCTTGGAGGGTAGCGCGTCACGCGTCAGGTAGCGCGTCATCCGTCAGGTAGCGCGTCATGCGTCAGTCTTGTAAACGCTAGGTCGCGGGTTCGATTCCCGTTCTCGAGAACTTTGTCGTGAATAACTGATAAGGTTCGATTTTTAAATGGCTGGCGTTCTCCTATCCTGTCTTCTTGATTTCGGAGAGATGAGACCTCCGATGGTTACAGTCTTACAGTTCCCGCTATCAAACTTTCTTCTCCTTCTTCTTCTTCTTCTCCTTCTTTTTCTTCTTAAATAAAAACATGTTCTGCGGCAAATTGATACCCTTTTTTGACGAATTTTATTTAGACACGACCTTTTAAACAATGGTGTCCTAACTTACACCAATGTATCTACGTCTTCTCTTTCTTCTTCTTCGTCGCTTCTTTATTCCTTTCTGTTCTGTCCCTTTCCCTTTCTCTCGAGTTCCATTAAACTTTAGTCTGTTTTTATTATTAATTTCCACAGATCTGTTGCGGATTCATGTACCCCATCATGTTCTTCAACACGATTCCCTTCTTGAACTTCTGTCTCGAGCTGAAACGTCAGTGCAAGATCCTCTGCTTCAACGTCGAGAACAACATCATTGGGAAGGATGGACGCTATAGGAAGGCACACTTTGTGCAGTGTGTACGACATCATTGTGTCCTTACGGAGAGGTGAGAGTACACGGTTGGCCCAGTGGGAAGTTGACCCAGTCCCTAAATGGGAAGCATAATTATGTTCCCTCTGTGTAACTTATACCAATGTATCTACGTCTTCTCTTTCTTCTTCTTCGTCGCTTCTTTATTCCTTTCTGTTCTGTCCCTTTCCTTTCTCTCGAGTTCCATTAAACTTTAGTCTGTTTTTATTATTAATTTCCACAGATTTGTTGCGGATTCATGTACCCCATCATGTTCTTCAATACGATTCCCTTCTTGAACTTCTGTCTCGAGCTGAAACGTCAGTGCAAGATCCTCTGCTTCAACGTTGAGAACAACATCATTGGGAAGGATGGACGCTATAGGAAGGCACACTTTGTGCAGTGTGTACGCCATCATTGTGTCCTTACGGAGAGGTGAGAGTACACGGTTGGCCCAGTGGGAAGTTGACCCAGTCCCTAAATGGGAAGCATAATTATGTTTCTTCTCGCCGATCTGATGGCGGACATGGCACGATACGACACGGACCCCACGAATCTGAGTAGCAATGAAACAGGTGCTACATCAGATTCGTCGGGTCTGTGTCGAAGCATTCCCGAAATAAAAACGGCTAAAAAATAACTTCGCATTGTTTGGGATTGATTCCCTTATCCCTAGATATTTCCACACATAGGAGACCCCGTCGATTGACGTCGACTGAAATCGTACATTACCTCGACAACATAGATTCACCTCGTCGATCGACGCGGTCGACTGAGTTTGGATACACCTTTCGAGTTTGTGGATGTTATCTAAATTGTTTTGGTCGATGTGTGGACATGCGGTTCTTTTTACCATCATGCTTATCTTCCGTGTTCCAGTGTGCTGTATTCTATTAACAAAGCGTATGGAAGTATCGTCAGCAATGTACTCCTGTTCAGCGTCATATTCAACTGTATATCTGCGTACACCATTCTTGTGGTAAGTTGTCAACTTCAAAGTCACTAGGGTCGATTCCCAGCCAGATCTCTTGAAAAAGAAGAAAAAAAAATCAAAAACAAAATAAGAAACATAATACAAAATGAAACGAAGCTTTTAAAATACACATCTTGAGTTGCTCAGCTCAGAAAGGGCAAGGTAAACCTAGACCCTTGACAAAGGGAGTGTGATTGAACGCATGTGATGTGTTCCAATCCACTCGACCCCAAATAACTTTACTGAGACTCGAACCCCAGTCCTCCGGAATACGAGCCTACCTCTAATCAGCGGGGGCTGACCGTAATACCTACCTATTCCATACACAAAAAGCCCACTCCGAGGCTTAGGTGTAGGGGCAAACAGCCCAAAAGGATGGGTTAAGCTTCTACGAATCTAGAATGGAATACCTTGTTTATCCTGCTCGAATGAGACAGAAAAGTCCCTTTACCCCAGCAGTCTAAACAAGGTCTCTTGTATTTTATGTGTTTAACAACATAACACAATACGTAAGGTTTACAACAAAAGGCCTTGTTTAATAATATTTTTTTTTTAAAAAAAATCTAGATATTCTTCTGTTCTTATCTGTTGCACTGTTTCACCAGAGTACCCAGCATAGTTTCGCCACGGCAATCAAGTTCTTAGTGCTGAGCCTGGTGTTTCTGTTTCAACTATTCGTCTACTGTGTGATTGGATCTGATATTGCTGATTTGGTAAGTGATGATCTGTACCCTTTACAACTTATCTATTAGTGAATAATTATATACACAAATGCGCAAAAGTAGTGAGATCCCCCACAAAAAACGCAAATGTGGGAAAAAAAGGCCAAGTTCCTATTTGAAAATGTTGGCCAGTAAAATAAGTAATATCAGGATATTATGGCCAAGTTCTTTCCCCTTCAAATTACTTCTCCGTTTTTAGCTAAATCTCCTTTAGGGGTGATTTGTCCTACTTAGTCAGATGAAAAATTCTTCTTCGTCTTCAACTTCTTCTCTCCCCCCCAATCGTTCTTCTTCTGCTTTTGCTTCTTCTTCTTCTTGTTTTTCCTCTTCTTACTAATCCTCTTTTTCTTCTTCAAATTTATATTTTCATTGTTGGTTGTCGTCATCTTCTCCTTTCTTCAACTATCTTTCATCAAGTGCATCGTTCGTTTCGTGTTCAAGAACTTCCACTTCGGTGAGCCGAAATCGCATCCGTTGAAGTTGAATACGAAACTTACGTTGCTCATCTTTACGCTGAACGGCCACAACGACTTGCTGAAGACCAACAGTTTCTACGTCATTTACAAGTTCGTGTTCCGATTCCTCTACTGGTCCATGATAGTGCTTAACGGTAAGTGTGATGTGTGTTTTTCTTTACAATGTTTTTTTCATCGCCTCGCCTTTTCTGTTTCGTAACAAAATGGAACAACTGCTACATTAAATCTGGTAGTCTGAAAGGTTCTTCGCAAGGCAGACACGGCGGGCTTTGATAGGACCGCAAGGCGGGTTTTCTTTTCACTACATTCTACCAGATATCGGTCGATACCGGCTGGAGTAAAATGAGCCCATTAGGGATGTTGCGATATATCGAAAACCGATATATATCGATATATTTTTCGTCGATATATCGATATATATCGATATATTTTTTTGGCTGCTCCTTCCAGAACGACAAGGTCCGCAACGCCATCTTCAACATCCGTTGGTACACGCGGTCCGTCGACATGAAGCACAGACGAGACCTCATCACCTGGATGACACATTGTCATCGTCCTGTGAGACTCCTGTATGCTCACTCCTATGTCGTGTCATTGTCCACGTTTGTGCTGGTAAGTCCACATATATGTTATCACTTAACACACAGTTGACATGTGGAACACAGACAAGACTGAAGCACATATGGCGTGATGGATTTTGACGGTCACACAACTGCCACCAAATTAAAATAATGCTCTGCACATTGCATAGTTGAATTATTTTCAGGCGTTTATAAAAAGATTTTGCTATTATTTGAAGGGTAAACTTGGGAGTGACTGGCCAATTTCACATTGTAAAATTAATTATGTTTTGCCTCAGTTTTTTCCTTATTGTTATCCAAGATCAGGGCTTGTTGGCTTGTAGATATTTACCTGCTTGATTACTTACCTACATATATCTTCTAGGTCAGTGGTTCTCAAACTTTTTTTGCATGGCGCCCCCTTTGGGCATATTCTTATTTTTTCACGCCTCCCCTACCTTACCCAACCCCTCGGTATATTATTTTTGCCTATGGGTTTTATAGAATAACAAAACGAGAATTTGAAACTTTGAATTTTTTTTATATTCAAGTAAGTAGGTTACCTATTTATAGGTTTTATGAAATAACAAAACGAACCAACCTCAGTGGCTCAAGCAGTTAGCGTGGGAGGAATTTCAGAACTGGAGGTTTATGGTTCGAATCCCTCATAAGGTGAAACAGCAGTGATAATAAGCAGGGTAGACTAATTTCTGACAAGAATTAATCGATCCTAACATAATTAAAATACCTTGAAATAACAAAACGGAAAAGCTCGCGCCCCCCCTGATTTGTCTCCACGCCCCCCAGTTAGAGAGCTTCTGTTCTAGGTAGTAGGTACTTACTTACCCACCTTTTTTTTTTTTAGGTTTGTCGTCTGTCCTACAACATCTTCAATGTTCTCATCATACAGCAGTCCAAATAATGAGTTGACTAATGAGCCTCCAGGCGTTTCTAGTTGCTGTAGAATACAAAGTAGTCATGTATGTAGATATATAATTATATATACCTACTATCACTATAAACTGTACCTGACGGCAATTTCATTTTCATCGCACATTTTGTCGTGACAAATTAATCAAACACTAGATTATATTTTATTACAATCATGAGTAAGTTATCGATATATTTGGATCATGAATCATGAACGACGTGAAAAAAAGTAATGTATAACTTTATTCATAAAAAGTAATTTATGACTTTATAATAATTTATAGCCTTTAACCCATTAACGTCCATAGCGCTCCCACATACCTGCGTATGCTAGACGCTAGTTCAGTATTTTTACTTTCCTTATCCTATAGGAAGGAAAGCAATGTAATCGGGCCAAATTTTCGATGGTCACTTTTTACTGCCAAAACACGTTTTGAGGTCCCTAGAGCCAAAATACAAAGTTTCAGCCATTTGTCTGTCTGTCTGTAAAAAAAAAAAAAATATCTCGAGAACGGTAATAGCTAGAGACTTGAAATTTGTCATACAGGTGTCAAATGTGACAAGGATGGGACACGATATCTCGAGAACGGTAATAGCTAGAGACTTGAAATTTGTCATACAGGTGTCAAATGTGACAAGGATGGGACACGAAACTTTTGGTTAACACCGGTGCAACGGTTGGTGGCATTTTACCGCTTTTTGGCGGTTTTCGGTGTAATTCAATATTATCTTGGGGACGGTATAAGCTAGAGACTTGAAATTTGGTATGTACTATGTAGTTCACAAATGAGGCAAGAATGTAACGCAAAACTTTTGGTTAAGATAGGTGCTGCGGTTAGCCGTATTTTGTTCGCTTTTTGCGGTCTTCAGCTTTACTGACTAAACGGTTAGCAAAATTGTAAAAGTTACTATAGAACAAAAAATTAGCAGCATTCAATAGGATAAGGAAACTCGTGTGATGTTCACACCAGATTTTTTTATCCCATTTATTTATGGCCGTGACTAGAATCTCAGTTTAAACCCCTTTGAATTTTAACCACAGTACCTACTGGAGCAATCTGATTGACTGAAAATTTTGAAATATACCAATTACATTGCTTAATTCAAAAGCTTCTCCTCGCTTTCTTCTTTTTCTTCTTCGTCTTCTTCTTTTTCTTCTTCTCCTCCTTCTTCTTCTTCTTCTTCTTCTTCCTCTTCCTATTATTATTATTCTTCGCCTTTTCCCGTGCGTTCAGACGAGGTCACCGTTTTTCGTCAGCCTCTGAGCCTCTCAATCAGCCCTAGGGTGATCGCCAGACCAAGCTGGTTTACTTCCTGTTTAATGTCCCGCAGGTTTTATTCAGGATGTTATTTTTTTATTATTATTATTTTTTTTTTTTTCGTTTTTTTAAGAGGTTTGACAGAGGGAACTGTAACTGCTATGGTCTTATCGTCCCGAAATCGAAGAGAGAAGGAAGACAGGTTTGGACGAAAGCCAGCCGTTCCGAGAACGAACATTATCCCATCAGGATAAAATCCGCCCCGGGCGGGAATCGAACCCGGGCAGAAAGCCAGCCGTTCCGAGAACGAACATTATCCCATCAGGATAAAATCCGCCCCGGGCGGGAATCGAAGGATAGGAGAAAGCCAGCCGTTCCGAGAACGAACATTATCCCATCAGGATAAAATCCGCCTCGGGCGGGAATCGAGCCCAGTGGCCTAGCGCTTACAAGGCAGACGCACTACCAACTAAGCTAGCTAGGCTGGCTGAACCTTAACTTAATTTATGCCGTAGGACGAAAGCCAGCCGTTCCGAGAACGAACATTATCCCATCAGGATAAAATCCGCCCCGGGCGGGAATCGAACCCGGGTCTAGCGCGAGCCGTTCCGAGAACGAACATTATCCCATGAGGATAAAATCCGCCCCGGGCGGGAATCGAACTCGCGGCCTAGCGCTTACAGGATAAAATCCGCCCCGGGCGGGAATCGAACCCGCGGCCTAGCGCTTATAACCCGTTCCGAGAACGAACATTATCCCATCAGGATAAAATCCGCCCCGGGCGGGAATCGAACCCGCGGCCTAGGTGTTCCGAGAACGAACATTATCCCATCAGGATAAAATCCGCCCCGGGCGGGAATCGAACCCGCGGCCTAGCGCTTCCATCGAGAACGAACATTATCCCATCAGGATAAAATCCGCCCCGGGCGGGAATCGAACCCGCGGCCTAGCGCTTACAAGGTAGAAGTCTTATCGTCCCGAAATCGAAGAGAGAAGGAAGACAGGATAGGAGGAAAGCCAGCCGTTCCGAGAACGAACATTATCCCAGGATAAAATTCGCCCCGGGCGGGAATCGAACCCGCGGCCTAGCGCTTACAAGGCAGACGCACTACCAACTAAGCTAACTAGGCTGGCTCAGGATGTCAAACTTAAACCTATTAAAATTATAATTTTGAACTCTGATTTTGGTCCAGGATATTGATGGGCTAAGGGCTAAGTGAAATACATAGGTAGCAGGTACTATAAATACTGAGCCACCTATCATTCTGGAAGAGTACCTACCCTAACATTTATTTTCTATATCTTCCAATAAATAGTTAGAGCCCTGAAATTCGGACAACATGACCACCAAACAAAACAGTAACCTTTCGTTCATATTGGGATCAGCATTGTTTGTGTTGTGTTTGAACTCATTCTTACCGGAAACTCGTAAGTCCCTAGTCTTAGTCCTATTATAAAAACTTTGGGCAACCTCCGTGCCCCAGTGGGTATTACACTAGGCTTGCAGAAGTCCCAGGTTCAATTGCTGTCAGAGCCGTAAAAAAAGCCTTCCACAGTGAACTAAAAAATAAATAAATAAATAATAAAAAAATATATGGCTCGATCGGTAGGGGAACGTTAGAAATTCCATGGTGAATGGGAAATAGGATAAGTGTACCATTTATTCACCCACCTAAAAAACGTACCATTTATTGGCCTACCTGTCCACATTTATTTTTCTAATTTTTGTTTTTATGACTACAATTTTTGAATAGCACTGGTTTGCCAGTAGTCTTTAAGCCCTTTCTTTTGATGAAATTGAATCTTGAAAAAGTTCGTTCAGTTCAGACTTATGTGGCGTATGGCGTATGGTACAGGTGGGCCAAAAAATGGTACGTTTTTTAGGTGGGAAAAATAAATGGTACACTTACCCTAATAATGAAGAAAGCATTTAAGTGTTGTAAAATTCACAAAAATCAAAAGATTTACCTAACCTTTTTTTTGTGTAACCACATTTTTTCCATTTTGTCTCCCTATCCTTCCCGTGACGTCACGACGTCGATTTCAGACGCAGCATCCGTCGTCCTGACCACCATCCGGCGGAATTTGCCCAACGCCTACAACCTCTGCGAACCCGAAACGCAGGTCTGTACGCGTTACGGCCTCAAACAAGCCACGGCCATATGCGGCCCATCCTATGTGGACAAACTGGTTGACTTCAAAACCTACACGTACCAGCGGGTCACTTCGCAGCGCTGTTTTGGGGACCGCTGTCATCTGGAGGTGTCTACTAATGGGAGTCTGATACATGCGGGAATTGATTGTATACTGACACCGATAACTGGGACTACGGCCGCTTGTAACTGCACCGTTTACCGCGGTTAGATTGATGTGAATTGACTTAATAAAAAATAATAGTGACTTACACACTTACTATTCTGGCTGGAAAAATCTCAGTCGGTTTATAGCCTCGTCAATTCTCAGCCTCAATTCATTTCGATTTCCAGCATCTTTCTCGGACAGGTTGAGTTTCTGCATGGCGACTTAATAAATAAACAATAGCCCGTCTGGTTAGATTGATGTGAATTGATTTAATAAAAAATAATAGTGACTTACACACTTACTATTCTGGCTCGAAAAATCTCAGTCGGTTTATAGCCTCGTCAATTTTCAGCCTCAATTCATTTCGATTTCCAGCATCTTTCTCGGACAGGTTGAGTTTCTGCATGGCGACTTAATAAATAAACAATAGCCCGTCCACTATAATAATAAAGGAAGGACGGGCTAAAAATGGCCGGAGGTCTTATCAGAGTTTAGACTCAGGTTTAAATTTAACTTTGGATGAAGCATTAAATAATCTGACGATTGGTTGATTACAAAATTTACAGCCAATGAGATGACTTAATCCAAATCCAAAAGAGTTTACCTGAAACGGAGTATAAACACTATAAACACTTTTTGTGCACCTGGCCATTAGTAATTTTGGTTCAACTTAACCAATTTTTTTTTCTTTTTTTTATTCATCATCACTTGTGACCCTCTAAACTCTAAAGGACCATAAGTTGGGAACCGCTAGCTATACATACAAACCATTTTCAGTGTTAACTTTCAAGCTTGGGATCCCACCTAGATAGTAGGTACCTCACGATCTACCTATGTAGGTATATAAATAATTATTATTGAGCCTATTGATTATCGGCACTTAATAAACAACACAGCCTATCGACGATTTGGGGGCACGGTTGGTCCAGTGGTAACGCGCTTGCTTGCCATGCAGAAGGTTTCGGGTTCGAATCCCACCATCGACAAAAATTTGTACTCGTTTTTCGATTGCAAATATTTCAACGGGTTACTTTCTGGTGTTCTCGTGTTGACCCAGCACCTAAATGGGAAGTATTGTGTCTCTTCTCGCCCATCTGATGAGAGGCATACTACGGGATGGACATGCTACGACACAGGCCACATGCGTCTAATGTAGCAGTTGTTCCATTGCTACAAAATAAAAACGGCGGTGGAACACTCATCGTTTTTTTTTGATGTAGCGGTTTTTCCATTGTTACGAAATAAAAACGGCGGTGGAACACTCATCCTTTTTTTTTTCAATTAGAAAAAATGATCCATTAGGCGTTTTTGTTCCTCAAGAACTTCTATGCCCATTGATCGTAATAGACGTAAGTATACCTTGATTGGAATAGTCAAATCGAATGTCTTGAAGCTTGAACAAGAACAACAGTTGTAACTTGTAACCAGACTTTGGTCGATAGACGATCGCATTGTATCTTTTCTCCATAAAATACCAACATGTTTGACCGATCGAACTATAAATCGATCAAAACTTTGAAATTGAAACAGTGTCTTTTGTGTTGATTTTCATCAGATATTTTTATTTCCTTTTTTTCAATTTAAAGATTATTTAATGAATTTACTATTTATTTATTAATTAATTAACTTATTTATTTAACCAATTTTACGATAAATTCGACCGAGTTTTATAATTTCTGAGTGTTTGTGCTTGACTATGGAACTTTCTCAAAATAAAATTGATGTTAATTTTTTTTAAAGCTTGTTCCCACTTGTCGTAAGTTTTACTTTCACACGACTTTCACTTTCTTTTCCCGAATGTCCTGTAGGTAATGGAATTTAAATGAGAGTTCCCACTACTCATGACATGATTTCTTTTTCCCCGACAAGTGGAAATGGGCGGGGGCTCTTAAGGAATGGAAACGTTCCGAAATGCAATGTTCCGAATTTTTGTACTTCGGTGTATAAAAAAAGTCGAATTAATTTTTTACAAGTACCTAGGTATCTAGTATCCATATAATTATTATGTGTTTAACACCACTTGATTTGAACAAGTTGTATTTGAGTGGCCATTACAAGAGAGTAGGTAGGTAGGTATAAGGTACATAAGATAGATACCTAATCCTCAAAACTATAATTAAAATGTTGTATTTATCCATGTTCATTATACCCAGTGGTGTAGTGGTTAAAACGGTGGCTTCGGATCTGGAGGTTCGTGGTTCGAATCCAAGTCAAGATTTAAATTTATTCGAATTCCAAATCCCACATTACTATAAATATTAGCGGGCATTGTGACGGCTAAGGTCTTATCGTCCCTAAAGTGAAGAGAGGAGGAAGACAGGATAGAAGAACGCCAGCCGATCCGAGAACGAACCTTATCAGTTCAGGATAAAGTTCGCCCCGAGGCGGAATCCGCATCGTAGCGCTTACAAGGCAGACGCGCTACCTTCCAAGAGTTTGTAGCGCTCGGGTGCATACTGTGGCACGCTCACAGCTGAAATAAAACGAGTTCCAAGTTCCAAGCTATAACTAGGTTTAGGCTGGCAATCTTTAAGCTTTGAGCAACATTTTTCGTGCTCACTCTGTATGTATTTACCTATTATTTTCTCCATATAACATATAGTCATCACATAAGCACTATTCAATAGGTACAATTCTGTCTAGGTACTAGGTATGTAATAATAGGTAAGTAAATAATAAGTACCTACCTACCTACCTACCTACCTACCTATTATTTTATAATGGTTTATCACTAAGTCTTAGCACGTGTGGTCTGGTATTTGCCTTAATCTCATGGACCAACCGTGCTCCGTTTGGCAACAATGCCTATTTTTTTGCTGTCACATTGATCTGGACACACTATAATCCTCAAAACTATAAATAAAATGTTGTAATCTTTATCCATGGTCATTATACCCAGTGGTGTAGTGGTTAAAACGGTGGCTTCGGATCTGGAGGTTCGTGGTTCGAATCCAAGTCAAGATTTAAATTTATTCGAATTCCAAACCCCACATTACCTACTATTAATAGCGGGCATTGTGACGGCTAAGGTCTTATCGTCCCTAAAGCGAAGAGAGGAGGAAGACAGGATAGAAGAACGCCAGCCGTTCCGAGAACGAACCTTATCCGTTTAGGATAAAGTTCGCCCCGAGGCGGAATCCGCATCGTAGCGCTTACAAGGTAGACGCGCTAACCTTCCAAGAGTTTGTAGCACTCAGGTGCGTACTATGGCGCGCTCACAGCTGAAATAAAACGAGTTCCAAGCTATAACTAGGTTTAGGCTGGCAATCTTTAAGCTTTGAGCAACATTTTTCGTGCTCACTCTGTATGTATTTACCTATTATTTTCTCCATATAACATATTTATAGTCATCACATAAGCACTATTCAATAGGTACAATTCTGTCTAGGTACTAGGTATGTAATAATAGGTAAGTAAATAATAAGTACCTACCTACCTACCTACCTACCTATTATTTTATAATGGTTTATCACTAAGTCTTAGCACGTGTGGTCTGGTATTTGCCTTAATCTCTATCCCATGAGATAAACAATATATTGAAAATTGTAGTTGTAATAAAATTGTAGTATCACTTCGTTCAAGAACATAGAACGCCGGCCTGGTTAGCTTCGTTGGTAGCGCGCCCACCCCCCTTCGATTCCCACCCGCGCCGCCGCGGCGGATTTTTATCCTGAACGATTTATGTTCGTCCTCGGAACGGCTGGCTTTCTCCTATCCTGTCTTCCTTCTCTCTTTTACTTCGGGACGATAAGACCATAGCAGTTACAGTTCCCTATGTCAAACCTCTTTTTTTTTCTTAAAAAAAAAAAAAAAAAAAAAAAAAAAAAAAAAAAAGAAATTTTTTTAAAAAAAAAAAAAAAAAAAAAAAAAAACATAGAACGTAGAATATGAAAGTCATATATTTGATGGCTCAATCAAACAGCAAAATGGACCGAGAAAGTAGGCAGGTACTCCAAATGAATATGCGATGTATGTCTATCAATCAGCAAAATCAACCAAACCCAAAACCTCTCAGTATTTCAACCACAAAGAACCTAATGGGTCAGGCCCCTCTATCAAAACCGAGAGACCTTGAAAGTTATACATGGAGGTCAGGACCGTATTCAGGATTTTATTGAGGCGGGAGGGTCCACACTGAGAAAAAAATATGTTTTTTGAAGCTTTTATGGCAGGATCCTCACACAGTGAGCTAAAGAAACTAAATAGAAGAATAGATAGTGATAGGGTGCCACAAGTTTAGGGTGGAAGAACTCTATTATTGGGTTACTTCCCCTGCTTTAGGCTGTTGGAATGCTATATTATAGTGTCGAGCTTCCCGATATAGAGTTCGATTGGGTTTCCGGAACCCTAGTTTTTAATCCGTCCTTCCTTTATTATTACAATAGTAATAAAAAGGTATAAGGGACGGACTATTGTATTCCCTTCGGTGTCGTCTGTCTGTCGGTCGGTCGGTCTGTCTGTCCCCATAACAGGACTTATCCAAACCTGGTCAACCTACATATATATCAAATTAAAGGTCTTTTTACCAGGAACACGAAAATGGTGGTGCAAATTTTGTCCAGAGAACCATAAAACCAAAAAAACTGGTTTTTGGGGGTGACTTAGAGTTAATTGAGTAATTGTGGTAAGTTAATTGAGTAATTAATTTGATATATATAGTGTTTTTTGGGGGATCCAAATTTTTGGAGTCCACCTCAGAGCAAAAAGCAAAAATTAAACTCGAGGCCCCAGACCCTTTTGACCGCCTAAATACGGCCCTGATGGAGGTTGCAAATTGGAGAACTTCAATACTACCTACATATACCTACGTCATGTAGCCTGCAAAATTCATTTCAGGTTAAGACTCTCTCTTGAGATGCTTGAGGATAATTTGGAATAGTGATTGATGGTTCACAAGGCCATTCTCTTGGTTTTGACTGATGGATGGAGGCATCGAGGTAATATGCATACGCGTAGTCTATACTTCAATATAGTCATTATGGCTTATTGTGCCAGAGATGTGTAGGATTGATGGCAGACCGAATTGGGTTGTGGTTTCAAGGAGGAAAAAATCTACAAAATAATTGCTTCAAAAAAGTTCGACGCAAAAGAACTTTCCTGATGCCAACCTAGTTAGCTTGGAAGCTAGCGTCTGCCTTGTAAGCGCCAGAACGGGGGTTCGTTTACCGCAGTACCGCTGGGGGCCTTTGGGCGAAACCTTGCGGGGGCCCCAAAGATAATTGGCCCCCAAAGATCTGCACAAATTGCGCCATTGGTAGGTAATTATTATGTGTGAATATGTGACAGTGTCCCAAAATATACACGCCCATTTGGACAATAAACTGGTTTATAGCTCAACTGCCATCTAACAACTATCAGGTAGTCCTTAGTTGTTGACTTTCTATAATTTTATAGCACCAATAAAATTATCATATAGGTAGTGAGAAAAAAAATCTGGTGTGAACATCACACGACTTTCTATTACATTAAACTTCTCAACTGTAAGTCGGACAGTTCTAAAAGTTTCACCAAACAGCTACTTAGGTATTACCTACTTACCAACCTACCTTAATCTTAGATCTGTGACGTAGGTAGAGGAAAAAATCTGGTGTGAACATCATGTTGTAGGTACGTTGAGCAGTTCTGAGAAATACTCTTTCCATCTTTTTTTTTTTTTTTTTTTTTTTTTTGAAAAAATACACCTTTTTACTTTGTAGTAATACAAAGTTTTTTATACAGTAAAAAGTACTGTAGTAATACAGTAAAAATACGTTTTTTTTTATTACTATCGTAATAATAAAGGAAGGACGGGCTAAAAATGGCCGGAGGTCTTATCAGAGTTTAGACTCAGGTTTAAATTTAACTTTGGATGAAGCATTTCCATCATATCAGAGGTTTTATCGTGTTTTTATACTACCTTTTTTCAGCCCATTTTTTTATAATATATTTGATATAATTTATTTATTTATTTATTAAGTGCATATTTATTCATTAAACCTACCTAAAAAAGTAATGAGTTTTCTGCCATTGATAATCTCAAAACTATTTTACAAGATTGACATCCGAAGTCAACCTTTGTTTGGAGTATCGACCATAATAGTACTTATCACCCGGGACCTTTATTTGGAACCCCGTCCATAATTAATTATTCTGAACCTATCTGTGATTGAGCGATCTGTCCAAATTCTGCACCGTTATTTGGGATCCCACCCATAATTTTCTTGTATTCCTCACCTGAGGGACCCCTCAAAACTCCGGACCGTTATTTGGGCACGCCGCTCGTATTCACCTGACCAATCAAAATGGGAGCTGCTGTCTTCGAGCAAGAAGTGGTGAACAGCAAGGAAAACCTGCTGGTGCCTAAAGGTAAGAACCTGCAACTTTCCATTACCCTCTATACGTCTATACCTATTCTTCCATAATTAATTATTCTGAACCTATCTGTGATTGAGCGATCTGTCCAAATTCTGCACCGTTATTTGGGATTCCACCCATAATTTTCTCGAATTCCTTACCTGAGGGACCCCTCAAAATTCCGGACCGTTATTTGGGCACGCCGCCCGTATTCACCTGACCAATCAAAATGGGAGCTGCTGTCTTCGAGCAGGAAGTGGTGAACAGCAAGGAAAACCTGCTGGTGCCTAAAGGTAAGAACCTGCAACTTTCCATTACCCTCTATACGTCTATACCTATTCCCAGGTCTTCGGCGTCTTCAGATGCGTATTGTACTTCGGACTAGGCCACTTACGCCTTGACTCCAATTGACGGATAGACCTACATAGGGTAAGTGTACCATTTATTCGCCCACCTAAAAAACGTACCATTTATTGGCCCACCTGTACCATACGCCACATAAGTCTCCTAGGTCCGTCAGACCGTTGGAATGTGTGTGGGGGATGAAGCTTCCAACTACTAGGTCTCTCTAGTGGTCTGAAGAGACAAAAAGAGTTTCTTGCGCCAGCAACCTCCGTGGCCGAGTAGGTAGAGAATGCCATAGGCATTAACATTAACCCCACCCTTGATCAAACTTTATTTTGTATTTATATGTAGATACATTTTGTTACCATCTGTAAATAAAGTTTGATCCAATTGTGTAATATCACACACGCAGGAGGTCCGGGTTCGATTCCCGGCGGGGCCGAAGTTTTTTTCGGCTCTGTGCTTGGAGTTCGGGGTGCGCTTAGCCTCGTGAGGACAATTGAGTAGCTACTTTAATCAAGTAGCGACCAGTGGCGGCATTACAAGTCGAAGAGACGAGCGATAATAAATATGATGATTACGTGAGTAAATGAAAGACTTGTAATACTGTAATACCCACAAAATTGTGAGAAAGCTCTCTCTGCTTTAACACAAAGATTCATGATTTGATTTTTTGATTTGAGTTTCTTGCGCCTAAAAACAAAAAAAAAAAATGATCTGTACCCTTTACAACTTATCTATTAGTGAATAATTATATACACAAATGCGAAAAAGTAGTGAGATCCCCCTCAAAAAACACAAATGTGGGAAAAAAAGGCCAAGTTCCTATTTGAAAATGTTGGCCAGTACAATAAGTAATATCAGGATATTTTGGCCAACTTCTTTCCTCTTCAAATTGCTTCTCCGTTTTTAGCTAAATCCCCTTTAGGGTGTGATTTGTCCTACTGTCAGATGATGAAAGTCAGATGAAAAATTCTTCTTCGTCTTCAACTGCTTCTCTCCCTCCCAATCGTTCTTCTTCTGCTTTTGTTTCTTCTTCTTCTTCTTCTTATTTTTCCTCTTCTTACTAATCCTCTTTTTCTTCTTCAAATTTATATTTTCATTGTTGGTTGTCGTCATCTTCTCCTTTCTTCAACTATTTTTCAACTTCTTCTTTTGCTCCCTCCAGAATGACAAGGTCCGCAACGCCATCTTCAACATCCGTTGGTACACCCGCTCCGTGGACATGAAGCACCGACGAGACCTCATCACCTGGATGACACATTGTCATCGTCCTGTGAGACTCCTGTATGCTCACTCCTATGTCGTGTCATTGTCCACGTTTGTGCTGGTAAGTCCACATGTATGTTAACACTTGACATGTGGAACACAGACAAGACCGAAGCACATATGGCGTGATGGATTTTGACGGTCACACAACTGCCAACAAATTGAAAAAATGCTTTGCACATTGCATAGTTGAATTATTTTCAGGCGTTTATAAAAAGATTTTGCTATTTTTCGACAGGTAAACTTGGGAGTGACTGAACAATTTTGGGAGCGGAATTTTTTCAACAAGGCCAATTTCACATTGTAAAATTATGTTTTGCCTCAGTTTTTTCCTTATTGTTATCCAAGATCAGGGCTTGTCGGCTTGTAGGTATTTACCTGCTTGATTACTTACCTAATCATTTTCAGTGTTAACTTTCAAGCTTGGAATCCCACCTAGATAGTAGGTACCTCACGATCTACCTATGTAGGTACATAAATAATTATTATTGAGCCTATTGATTATCGGCACTTCATAAACAACACAGCCTATCGACGATTTGGGGGCACGGTTGGTCCAGTGGTAACGCGCTTGCTTGCCATGCAGAGGGTTCCGGGTTCGAATCCCACCATCGACAAAAATTTGTACTCGTTTTTCGATTGCATCAAATATTTCAACGGGTTACTTTCTGGTGTTCTCGTGTTGACCCAGCACCTAAATGGGAAGTATTGTGTCTCTTCTCGCCCATCTGATGAGAGGCATACTACGGGATGGGCATGCTACGACACAGGCCACAAGCGTCCAATGTAGCAGTTGTTTCATCGCTACGAAAAAAAAACGGGGGGGAAACACTCATCTTTAAAAAAAAAAAAAAAAAAAAAAGGTTTTTCCATTGCTACGAAATAAAAACGGCGGTGGAACACTCATCTTTTTTTTTGAATTAAAAAAAATGATCCATTAGGCGTTTTTGTTTCTCAAGAACTTCTATGCCTATTGATCGTAGACGTAAGACGTAAGTATACCTTGATTGAAATAGTCAAATCGAATGTCTTGAAGCTTGAACAAGAACAACAGTTGTAACTTGTAACCAGACTTTGGTCGATAGACGATCGCATTGTACATAAATAATTATTATTGAGATATTGAGCCTATTGATTATCGGCACTTAATAAATAACACAGCCTATCGACGATTTGGGGGCACGGTTGGTCCAGTGGTAACGCGCTTGCTTGCCATGCAGAGGGTTCCGGGTTCGAATCCCATCAATCTGCCTTGTTCCTCTTAATCTTAATGAGACAGCTTTCAGAATTGAGAACTCAGACCTCACTCTCACCCAGCTCAGCACATGCCCATACATTTTTTTCCACTTTTCGCTCAAAACTAATGCAATTCTCTTCAAAAAACTATGGAATTCCAAATGAAGGGCTCCGTCAGTTGCTGTGGTTTTACCCTCCATTTAGTGACAATTTAGTGTATTTTCTTTTCCGAAAACTTTGGGAAACGGAACCTATTCCGATGGAGCGCTATCTGCGACTTAGTACAGCGTTTCCGTTTCCAAAAGTTTCCGGAAAGGAAAATGCACCAGGTACCTATCTCGTGTCTCCTCACGAAAGTGAGTAGCGAGTAGTCGCCTGAAAGTCCAAACCTATAAAAATTATACAGACCTTTCAGCTCTCAGTCAGCTCCCATGGCGTAGTGGTCACTGCGCTCACCTTGCACGCGGGAGAGCCGGGTTCGATTCCCGGCGGGGTCAAGAAATTTGTGTCATGCAAATGATTGATTCCGTGACTGGCTGTTGCGGGGCCCACTCAGCCTCGTGAGGAAAATGAGTAGCTATGACATATAAATGCGCATAGCGACCGGTGCCAGCATGGTAGGTAAACATTGGATTTTAGGATTATTGAGATATTGGGAAAATCCTACAATGCTGCAGTGAGCACCAAAGTTGTGACATAATAACACAAAAAAACTGCATTTACATTTACATTGTAATAATAAAGGAAGGACGGACTAAAAATTGCGATTTACCCAGAGGGCCATCGAGAGATGTATTTTGGGAATTACTAGGATCATGGGCGTATCCAGCATCGGGTTTGGGGGGGGGGGAGGCCGCGGTTAACGGGTGGGACGCCCC
>NW_007377835.1:172912-177404 GCF_000475195.1 Diaphorina citri
TAGTGTAAGTGTACCATTTATTCGCCCACCTAAAAAACGTACCATTTATTGGCCCACCTGTACCATACGCGACATAAGTCTGAACTGGACGAACTTTTTCAAGATCCAATTTCATCAAAAGAAAGGGCTTAAAGACTGCTATCGAACCAGTGCTATTCAAAAATTGTAGTCATAAAAACAAAAATTAGAAAAATAAATGTGGGCAGGTGGGCCAATAAATGGTACGTTTTTTAGGTGGGCGAATAAATGGTACACTTACCCTAGGTCCGTCAGACCGTTGGAATGTGTGTGGGGGATGAAGCTTCCAACTACTAGGTCTCTCTAGTCGTCTGAAGAATGATGGACCGTCCAAGCTAACTTTGCGCCAGCAACCTCCGTGGCCGAGTGGGTATCACACACGCAGGAGGTCCGGGTTCGATTCCCGGCGGGGTCGAGGTTTTTTTCGGCTCTGTGCTTGGAGTTCGGGATGCACTCAGCCTCGTGAGGACAATTGAGTTGCTACTTTAATCGAGTAGCGACCAGTGACGGCATTACAAGTTGAAGAGACGAGCGATAATAAATATGATGATTACGTGAGTAAATGAAAGACTTGTAATACTGTGATACCCACAAAGTTGTGAGAAAGCTCTCTCTGCTTTAACACAAAGATTCATGATTAGATTTTTTGATTTGAGTTTCTTGCGCCTAAAAACAAAAAAAAAAGAGAGAGAGAGAGAAAAAAAAGAATCTTTTTCCAGCATCTCTTGACACTCAAATCACTCAATACCTAGGTACTCATCTGGGTTCAAGTTGACATCACTCAAGTACCTCCTCCATTAGTCAAGAGCTCTTACTAAAAAAAAAAAAAAAAATCTATACTGATGACGTCTCAGGTATATTTAAAGGGAGAGTACAAAAAAAGAGAAGAAAAAAAAAAAAATAGAATCTTTTTCCAGCATCTCTTGACACTCAATACCTAGGTACTCATCTGGGTTCAAGTTGACATCACTCAAGTACCTCCTCCATTAGTCAAGAGCTCTTACTTAAAAAAAAAAAAAATCTATACTGATGACGTCTCAGGTATATTTAAAGGGAGAGTATTTGAGGGTCTGTAAGATTTAGATATCTTTACCTACCTACTTATTACCTACTTACCTACCAACCTACCTTAATCTAGGATGTGTGACGTAGGTAGAGGAAAAAAAAAAAAATCTGGTGTGAACATCACACGACTTTCCTTCTACCCTAACTTTACAATATCTCTAACCGTTTAGTGGGTATAGCTGAAAACCGTCAAAAAACGATCGAAATCTGTCCAAAATCGGTCAAAATACCGCCAAGCGCAGCACCTATTTCAACCAAACGTTTTGTGTTGCCTCCTTGTCACATTTGTGAGCTACATACCAAATTTCAAGTATCTAGCTAATACCGTTCCCGAGATATTGTTAAATTACATCGAAAACCGCCAAAAAAGCGGTAAAATGCCGCGAAGCGTTGCACCGGTCTTAACCAAAAGTTTCGTGTCGCATCCTTGTCACATTTGACAGCTACTTACATACCAAATTTCAAGTCTCTAGCTCTTACCGTTCTCGAGATATTTTGTTTACAGACAGACAGACAGACACGGACCAATGTCTGAAACTTTGGATTTAGGCCCTAGAGACCTCAAAACGTGTTTTGGCACTAAAAACTGACCATCGAAAATTTGACCCGATCACTTTCCTTCCTATAGGATAAGGAAAGTAAAAAATGACATAATTGTTGCACTAAATTGTGACACTTTGTGAGGTACTTGAGATCCTAAGCCCACAGCTCTCAGACTATTTAAGAGCACACCTTAATGAAATAGCAAAAAAAAAAAAAGCTAGAGACTCAATTCGCTTTTCTAATGTTTGATTGAGTGTAAAGATCTGATCGACCGTGGACCGGTTTCGTTTGAACCCCGCTTGGTACTCGCCTTCGCCTATTCTCCCCGAAGTGAACTTCTCGATCCGACTCAGTATAACAAGGGATAACACTTTGTAGCACGTCTTTAGGAGAGAGATCCCTCGGTGGTTGTTGCAGTCTGTGGTGTCGTTCTTCTTGTGTAGAGGGATGATTACTGCCTCCTTCCATTGACTTGGTATCTTTTCAAGTTTCCAACATTTCAATATCAATTTATAAACTTCTGTTTGCAACACATGTCCTCCTTTCTTTATTTATTATCATTATTATTTTTTAATATACCTTATTTATACTGTCGGCTAAGACTAAAAAGTCCCATTATGCCAACAGTTTAAACAGGCCTCATTTATTTACATCAATAATAAATTAGTACCTACAAACATAGGTAGGTTTAACATTAGAAGGATGGAAAAAATTATATATAAAATTATAAAAAGGAGTTATTAATATGCAGTATTAGCCAACAAAGAGGTTACCACAGAAGATGTTTGAGGTGAAGTTTGAGAGAGGGAGAGAGAGAGAGAGAGAGAGAGAGAGATGGGATGTTGTCTGAACCAGGTGATTTTCCATTCTTGAGTCTCTTAATTGCATACTGAACTTCCTCCCATGTTGGTTCGATATCTTCCATCTCGGCTGTTGAGAAAACTTCTTCTTCAACTTCATTCTCATGTTGTACGTTGAGCTGTTGAGCAGTTCTGAGAAATACTCTTTCCATTTTTTTTTTTTTTTTTTTTTCAAAGAGCGCTTGTATTTGAAGTGGCCATTACCAAGAGTGTAGGTAGGTATAAGGTAGATAGATACCTATAGTTCATCCAGATCAATGTGACAGCAATGAGTCATCAACTCAAAATGAAGGAAGCAATCAGATTGCAGGTAATCCTTACATTGTTGCAATTCAGGTAAAGGTCCATTTTTGATAAACTCTCACTTCTAAAATGTAGAGGTAGCTCTAAGTTCAGAGGTTGGATTCCAGAACAGTTAAGGTGGATATCGCCTTACCTGACTTTGTTTCACTGTCGGAGGAAGCACTGTGCAATATAGCTTCCCCTTTTAGAGATTCTCTATTTTTTTTACTTTGAGAAAATACACTGACGAGCAAAAAATCGGTACAAATCGATTGTGGAACTTTTTTAATAAAATTGATTTTAATTTTTTTTAAAGCTTGTTCCCACTTGTCGTAAGTTTCACTTTCATACGACTTTTAATTTCTTTTCCCGAATGTCCTGTAGGCAATGGAATTTAAATGAGAGTTCCCACTACACACGACACGATTTTTTCCCCCGAACGACAAGTGGGGATGGGCGGGGGCTCTTAAGGAATGGAAACGTTCCGAGACGCAACTTTCCGAATTTTTGTACTCGGGTGTATAAAAAAAGTCGAATTAATTTTTTACAAGTAGGTATCTACTTTAGCCAACACCTGAGAGCAGCCTAAGACGCGTTTCGTTCTTATTTGAACTCATCAGTTAGACATAGCTCTCAGGTGCTGGCCAAGAATTTGGAAGTGATATTTATACTTCAGAGATGGAAATTGTGGAGAAACGAGAACCTGCGTTTTCTATGTAAGATTATATTTGTGTTGAGTGTTGTTGTGAGCGCCACAAAAGAATCCATACCGCCAATCTTAACTTCAAAGTTAGACTGTAATGGTATTACATCATCATCAGCAAGCTAATTTGACAAGTACCTAAATGTTCATTTCCAAATTTTAGTTTTTGGCGTACATAGGTATTAGGTACCCATTTAAACAAGACAGATAAACAATATGTTAATAAATATGGCAAAAGCTAAATTCAAAACGCATAAGTGACAAGGCTCTTTGATAGTATGAAAACGGATCTTAAACAGTAAGTTTACTTAGATAAGATGATCAGAATTAATAGAATCAAGGAAACACGTTTGTGATAATTTCTCTCAAAAATGGCAAACGCCACACTTACGAGTAAGCTACAAACCACTAACAATATTAGTCAGACATTCTTCAAACAAGGTAAACAAAGTAAGGATTCCAAGTACTAACACCAACGAAGTAAGGATTGCAAGTACTGACTAAGTAGAGCCATTAATCTCCTGTGATTGTTCAAATTGATTTTTGACTGCCCGTCATCAATTATATTGTCAGTCTCACTGACAAAGAATCTCTACATGGATTTGAAAGCTCTACGTTCACTTAGGTTTAGGTTTATTAGAATGTTGTGTACTGTGTTGGGTATATTACGGTGTACTGTGTTAGGTATATTACTGAAGTTATCCATCTGGTTAATGGTTTCAGCTAATGGCTTGTGTTGTATTTGTTAGACATTGAGCAGACGACAGTTAAACAGGGTGTTGTGCGTTTTTAGTGGTCAACTGGGTATTTCCAAAACTATATCAATTATCCAAGAGTGATGTTAGTCAAAAGAAGAGAGTAATCATCTCACCAAGAAAGTGAAGAAATTATCAAAGGAAAAAGACAGAGAAGATGAGTTACCAAGAAAGAGAAGGAGAAGAATAAAGACAATAAGTAGGAGAAGAAGAAGAAGAAGCAAAAGAAAGAGTAGAGGAGTAGAAGAAGATTAAAAAGAACAAGA
>NW_007377835.1:177411-215171 GCF_000475195.1 Diaphorina citri
TTTTTTTTTTTTTAAAAAAAAAAAAAAAAAAAAAAAAAACATAGAACGTAGAATATGAATATGAAAGTCATATATTTGATGGCTCAATCAAACAGCAAAATGGACCGAGAAAGTAGGCAGGTACTCCAAATGAATATGCGATGTATGTCTATCAATCAGCAAACATCAACCAAACCCAAAACCTCTCAGTATTTCAACCACAAAGAACCTAATAAGTCAGGCCCCTCTATCAAAACCGAGAGACCTTCAAAGTTATACATGGAGGTCAGGACCGTATTCAGGATTTTATTGAGGCGGGAGGGTCCACACTGAGAAAAAAGTAAGTTTTTTGAAGCTTTTATCGCAGGATCCTCACACAGTGAGCTAAAGAAACTAAATAGAAGAATAGATAATAGATAGTGATAGGGTGCCACAAGTTTAGGGTGAAAGAACTCTATTATTGGGTTACTTTCCCTGCTTTAGGCTGTTGGAATGCTATATTATAGTGTCGAGCTTCCCGATATATGTAGAGTTCGATTGGGTTTCCGGAACCCTAGTTTTTAGTCCGTCCTTCCTTTATTATTACAATAGTAATAAAAAGGTATAAGGGACGGACTATTATATTCCCTTCGGTGTCGTCTGTCTGTCGGTCGGTCTGTCTGTCCCCATAAAAGGACTTATGCAAACCTGGTCAACCTATATATCAAATTAAAGGTCTTTTTACCAGGAACACGAAAATGGTGGTGCAAATTTTATCCAGAGAACCATGAAGCCAAAAAAAAACTGTTTTTGGGGGATCCAAATTTTTGGAGTCCACCCCAGAGCAAAAAGCAAAAATTAAACTCGAGGCCCCAGACCCTTTGACCTCCCAAAATACGGCCCTGATGGAGGTTGCAAATTGGAGAACTTCAATAACTTCAGTCAATACTACCTACATACCTACGTCATGTAGCCTGCAAAATTCATTTCAGGTCAAGACTCTCTCTTGAGATGCTTGAGGATAATTTGGAATAGTGATTGATGGTTCACAAGGCCATTCTCTTGGTTTTTGACTGATGGATGGAGGCATCGAGGTAATATGCATACGCGTAGTCTATACTTCAATATAGTCATTATGGCTTATTGTGCCAGAGATGTGTAGGATTGTTGGCAGACCGAATTGGATTGTGGTTTCAAGGAGGAAAAAATCTACAAAATAATTGCTTCAAAAAAGATCGACGCAAAAGAACTTTCCTGCCAACCTCTAGTTAGCTTGGAAGCTAGCGTCTGCCTTGTGAGTGCTTGATAGCAGGATGGTAGACCGAATTGGGTTGTGGTTTCAAGGAGGAGAAAAAACTACGTTTAAAATAATTGATTGATTCAAAAAAGTTCGACGCAAAAGAACATTTCTGCCAGCCTAGTTAGCTTGGAAGCTAGCGTCTGCCTTGTAAGCGCCAGAACGGGGGTTCGATTACCGCAGTACCGCTGGGGGCCTTTGGGCGAAACCTTGCGGGGGCCCCAAAGATAATTGGCCCCCAAAGATCTGCACAAATTGCGCCAACCCCCGTGATCGGTACAAATTGTAATTCGTATGTAAATGATCAGTACAAAAGTATACAAATTGTAGGTAATAGATTCGTCTTTAAATTTAAATGGTATATTTTACGTCAATGACGGTTAATTACCTATAGCGTGAAATATAATGAGTAGCAACACTAAGAGAAAAAAAAAAAATGGTGACAGGGTGCCACAAGTTCAGGGTGGAAGAACTCTATTATTGGAAGTCCCAAAATATACACGCCCATTTGGACGAGAAACTGGTTTATAGCTCAACTGCCATCTAACAACTATCAGGTAGTCCTTAGTTGTTGACTTTCTATAATTTTATAGCACCAATAAAATTATCATATAGGTAGTGAGAAAAAAAAATGGTGACAGGGTGCCACAAGTTCAGGGTGGAAGAACTCTATTATTGGGTTACTTCCCCTGATTTAGGCTGTTGGAATGCTAACCAGCAATTCCAAGAACGAACTAAATCCATAGAGGATAAAGTTCACTTCGGGCGGAAAACGAAACCGCGACCTAGCGCTTACAAGGGAGACGCGCTACCCTCCAAGCTAACTAGACTGGCAGCTGGCAGAAAAGACCACGCAACACCAGCACCGCCACAAACACATGGTCCACAAACATTAACTTAAAAACCAATAGAATAAGTTTGACTTAAAGAAAGCCTTTTTGAACTTTCAATATAGTCAATCACGTCACCGGGAATTTAGCTGGGATCTCCTACTTGCCACGCACCACCAGGCAAGACCAGGCCAACAGAGGCCCCTGATCTAACATAGAATCGGAATGTTTGAAACGAAATTTGCATAGACTCAACCTTCTTAAAGATATTTCTATTATATTGCTGTTCTATCTATGTTTCTATTATACCGGTACATATCTGTGCTTCTATTATGAAATACGACTGACAGAATACGATTTTGAACTGAACTGAACTGAACTTACGACCCGACATCAGAAGCGCGGAGAAGTTCATAGCTGAATACCAAATATCAAAACCAAATACCAATAGTCCCTCAGTGTACATAATATGTTAACTAAATTAGAATCAGAATCTTCAGAGATACGAGTTTTACTAGTGGGCATTATTGGGCAACAGTTAGGTAGAATATAAGTTAGAGTTTTATCACCTGTATTTTTTATCACCAACAGCTGTCGCGTTTTAATAGCTTGTTTTACTGATATCATCTTGAAACTTATCGCCAATTCTCAGTGTACATAATATGTTAACTAAATTAGAATCAGAATCTTCAGAGATACGAGTTTTACTAGTGGTCATTATTGGGCAACAGTTAGGTAGAATATAAGTTCGAGTTTTATCACCTGTATTTTTTATCACCAACAGCTGTCGCGTTTTAATAGCTTGTTTTACTGATATCATCTTGAAACTTATCGCCAAATTCACAAACATGGAACTAGTTTTTTTTTTTCGACCAAAAAAATATATCAATAAAAATTTCTCCTATTCCCGTAATGTTATCATGAAACGTGTGGTCCCAATAGTGATCCATGCTTCATGCAAAGTTGAATACCTATCTGGGCAACCGTGTGAGCACTTTTGCGGTACAACCAAATAAGCTCTTTTTTCCAAGAGGTTTGATAGAGAGATAACTGTAACAACGGAGGTCTCATATCTCATATTGTCCCGAAATCGAAGGACGAGGAATAGGATAGAGCCAGCCCTTCCCTTCCGAAAACGAATTTTATCTCTTAAGGATAAAGTTCACCCTGAGTAGGAATTGAAACCGCGACCTAGCGCTTACAAGGCAGGCGCTTTATCTTCCAACTTCCAAGCTAACTAGGCTGACATGTCCATATCTATAATATTCCTGATTCCGGTACATATTTTTGACACAAACATCTTTCAGTCATCTCTACTCATGTCGAAGGTGCATGTGGGATTTCAGCAGAAGTGCCGGCCATCACGCATCGTTCCTTGAGTTGACGAAGTTGATTTATTTGACACTGTTCTTGTATTTTCCCATGACTTCATGGAATTTCCTCAGTGTTGATTTCTTGATGGCGTGGCCAGCCTAGTTAGCTTCGTTGGTAGTGCGTCTGCCTTGTAAGCGCTAGGCCGCGGGTTCGATTCCCGCCCGGGGCGGTTGTAATCTCAGTTCTTATCTTCAAGTAGTTCAGTGTCTAGCAAATTGTACATGGCAATTGTAGGCTTTAATTTTCTTAACAACAGGACATTGAAGAATAGAATTTTACATGCTTGATTTACATTATTCTTACCGTTTCTATTATTACTGGATACTAGGTATTTGTGTTTTTTCTACTCCGACTCGAGTTTCGCCTATCTTATAGGCATCTTCATGGGAAACTGACTATTGGGTTGTTGTTGTTGTTGTTGTTGCTGATAGTGACAATGGGGGTGGGGGTACTGTCACCTGATCATAAATCAGCTGGTTCCTTAGATACACTAGATTAGGGACCGTTTCAACGATTTCGTTCACACACTTCCCGGTTTCTACGGCGTTATGGATCTCGATTTGTTCGTGGTAAAGAATGTCCCGGAAGTGCGAGCCTACCCAAAGCATTTTATGTTCGGCCTTGTTAAGATCGTGACCGGTTTCGAGAATGTGTTGCGCGAAATTTGATTTTTCGGGTTTGTTGTTACGCGCCGCGGCAAAGTGTTCGCGAAGGCGAGTTTTTAGACTACGTCTCGTCATTCCCACATATATGCATCCGCACTCGCAACGTAGGCTGTATACTCCACTGAGCTCATCCGGTGGTATAATGTCTTTCCTTGAAAATAGAGATCTTAATGTTGGGCTGCTAAAGGCTGGGATGCAGTTATATTTCATAAGAGTGGGTTTTAATCTATTTTCCAGGCTTCTAATGTACGGTAGCTTTACGTACCTAACGGACGGTGGACTGGTTTTGGTGTATAAGGTCTGGTTGAGCTTATGTTTCACTGTACTATTGAAGACTTTCCTCATTTCGAAATCTGTGAAGCCATTGTTGCGTCCTATTTCCCGGATGGTGCGGTATTCATCGTTATAATCTTCATGTTTCCCATGAAGATGCCTATAAGATAGGCGAAACTCGAGTCGGAGTAGAAAAAACACAAATACCTAGTATCCAGTAATAATAGAAACGGTAAGAATAATGTTAATACATAGGATGTCTAATATAAACCT
This sequence comes from Diaphorina citri, assembly GCF_000475195.1. Lineage (NCBI taxonomy): Eukaryota > Metazoa > Arthropoda > Insecta > Hemiptera > Psyllidae > Diaphorina > Diaphorina citri. The sequence continues at coordinate 182,082 of NW_007377835.1, forward strand.
AACAAATAATGGCTTTCTCCTATCCTGTCTTCCTTCTCTCTTCGATTTCAGGACGATAAGACCATAGCAGTTACAGTTCCCTCTGTCAAACCTCTTAAAATAATAATAATAATAATTTTGTGTGTAGGTAGGCACTTGTATGTTACTGCCTAGGTAGTTATTAAGAGTCTGGGTAGGTAAGTACTTGTACTTGCATGAATATTATAAAGAGGTTTTACGTAATATTTAACTAACTATGTATACCTACACACGTACTTACCCATTATGTCATTATCTACATATAATTCAACTAGGAGGTACCTGTACTGCAGGTACCTGAACTCTTTGAAATCTACTTTCAAAATCCAACAACAGTCTCAACACAAAAGTTCACCATATTCGCAATTTATAATTTTATTGCGCTGTCAATTTTTTTTCGCAAGTCATTCTTCGACGCAATAATTTCGTCGTTCCATTGTTCCTTCGGAGTATTGTGTCCAAACTGTTGTTCATGTTCATATTATGTGTTCATTATTGTTCATAATATTATGATGTGTTGGTTATTGTTCATATTATTATGGTTACGGATGAACTATTTTTTTGCACCTCATGAAAACACTCTATCCCATATATCTATGTATAATATTATCTACTTCCTATATGTGGGTATAAGTGATGGATAGATGTACAGATACGTAGGTCTGTAAACAAAGCAGTATAAAATGTCCGGGTAACTTTTCACTTGCTCCAAAACTTCCAGAACAGACTGTATGAGTTCAATTTGCTTCGCACATTGCATACACACTCGAGATTCACGGCGTTCATACAAAATCGTGTTCTCTTTTCTTTTTACGAAAACACAATACATGCGTAAAATCTACGACCTCTCTGTTCTTTCTACCTACCTATTCATTATTTTTCGAACTCCATTTTCCAACGGAAATTCATAGTTAATTTTTTCATTTCCTTGTTTCCCCTTTATTTCTTCTGCATTTTCCCTTCCCTTCTTCTCCATTTTCCCTGTTCCTGTATTCTCTCATCCCTTACCTCCTGTTCCTTTTAAGGATAGTTAAAAGAACTTCCTTATTTACTTTTATTCCTTTATTTTTCCTTTCTCTTTACTCTTTTATTCATAGTGATGATGATGATGAAAGTATAAGTATGAAAGGCAATTTGCAATATTTTATAAGTTCATTATTCTATTCTATTATATTTATTAGGCAACTAGGGTATTTAATAATGAAAATAGATAAAAAAAAAAAATAATCAATTCCATAGCAGACAGTTCCCTCTGTCAAACCTCTTTAAAAAAAAAAAAAGATCGACTCGATCGATTTCAACTGAAACCCTCCACACTACCCTCGACAACATACCTAATAGATTTACCTCGTCGATTGGCGACCATCGATGTATGGACACAGCTTGACACCAGAACAGTAAGTCAAAAACTGTGTTCAACATTTTTTGAAGATAATCTGAATTCGGGTCCCCCTCAATTTTTTTCGCCATTCGTCACTGGACTATTAATAGACAAATCGGAGTGAGAATAAACGCAGAAATTTCCTGGACTATAATCGTAAATTTATTTTACATGTCTGCGGTATTTCAACAGATTTTTCCGGGATGTTATCGCGAAGTAAATGGCATCAGAGTTCTTATGTCTTTGCGTTTGTTCTACGGGTTCTAACAGCGCTAATCAACATTTTTTGCCATTGAGCCCATGGACACAAGTTGAGTGTTCCAAACTTCCAAACAATTCGTCTGATTTTGCCTGATATGACCTTTTAGGATACACGCGGGCAGCATTCTACTGGTATTTAACTCCAGCTCCCATAGCATACTTGAAGTTTACGAGACGAGAAATGGATTTTGTCTCCTGGAAAATTTGCGAGACAAGGCTCTGTCTCTTCTCGTCTTGTCACTTCTGCCAAGGGCCGCACAGAAAAGCTAGTTAGTTTGGAGGGTAGCGCGTCTGCCTTGTAAGTGCTAGGTCTGGTTCGAATCCCGCCCGGGGCGAATTTTATCCTAAGCAGATATGGCTCGGTCTCGGAAAGGCTAACTTTCTCCTATTCAGTCATTCTTCTCTCTTCTCTTTCGATACGATATTATTATTATTATATTACACTTTATTAGGATTTTACAATGTTTTTTGCAATACAATATTTACAAACAGTTACACAAAACAAAATAACAAAATAATAAGAAATTAACAAAAGAAAACGAAAATTGAATAAAGAAAGAAAATTGAATAAAGAAAGAAAAAAAAATTGAAAAATCCTAACTCAGGGGCGGGATTAATGCCTAGGGCATTCTCTTCGATATGACCTTGTCAGCTGCAGATCCCTCTATCAAACGCAAAATCTATCAATACAGATCCCTCTAAAACTACCTTGATAGACCCCAGGTTGAGTACGACTGCTCTATAACGATTTTCTCATGCATCCTAAGATCTAAAGATCTGCTAATGAATAAAATTAGTTTCAATGCGAAATTCCAGGTAATCAGTAATACCCATCTAATATTAGTATCTCTGTTTAGGAGTAACTATTATAGTAACTCTTGCCTGGAGACATCTCAAAGATCAAGGTGATCTCTGCAAGTCTGTGCGTGCAGTCGTACACCCACCTCAGTTCACACGAGACTTGCACAACTGCAAGTCCTGTATGGTGCATCACCTCGGCAATGGTTGGATCTCAGTACCAGGTATAAAGAATTTTGTCCCGAAATCTAATGACCGCCATACATGTTCAAGCATGCTTGATGGGCTGCTTGACAGACGGCTTGCCAAGCAAGAAGCTTGAACTGTTCTGTAAATAAAGTTTGATCTAATCGTTTAATAACTTGTGTGGTGGAAAACGATCACAGGCAACAGGCAGCCTGAAATGCCGCCCGTTGCTCGATGAAAATTCAATAATTCCAGCTGATTCAACCTGCCTCGATTATGGAGCTACTAACAAGGTCTTATCGTCCTAAAATTGAAGAAGGAAGGAGGACAGGCTGTGGAGAAAGATCTATGGACGTGTTTCTTGGATGCTATTTTTTTGTGCAACCGTACGTTTGTAACATTTTCTGATGGAGCCTCATTTGATCTGATGGTATTTAAGTTGGCCACTCCCTCGCGACCTCAGCGCTTACTCAGTCTGCGAAGTTATTCTCATCTTAAACATCATTAGGGCAAAACTTGAGTTCATCTCGCGGGAACGGAATCAGGGACGGGTTCCTTAATTGATAGATAGGAGGACCAAAGATATTGGCTTAATAAAAGGCAATGATTTTTTCAAGTGGTTTGATAGAGGGAACTGTAACAAAGGAGGTCTTATTATCCTGAAATCGAAGGAAAAGGGACAGGATAGGAGAAAGCCGATCCTAGAACAAACGGAGGCCGTACTGTCCCAAAATCGAAGAGAGAAGGAGGACATAACAGAAGAGAACCATTAGAACAGGGGTTCTTAACCTTTTAGAATTGGCGGACCACTATTGATAAACCAAAAATCTCGCGGACCACTTGAGATTATGTATGTATGTACAATATGTACACAATATGTACACACACACACGCCAAGGTACTGTATCATTGCTTCAATTTCAAGGTCACAAATGCAATCGTTGATAAGAGTGGAGTTAGGAGGAGCACGTTGTATGAAAAGAGGAAAGATTTTTTTTTCTTTCTTAGGGGTATGTTATATAAAATAGAGACACGATGACGTACCTATCTGGGCAACCGTGTGAGCACTTTTGCGGTACAACCAAATAAGCTCTTTTTTCCAAGAGGTTTGATAGAGGTAACTGTAACAACGAAGATCTCATGTCTCATTGTCCCGAAATCGAAGTATCCTTTTTTTAGTACCCTCGTATCCGAAGTACCCTCGTAAGTATCCATTTTTTTTTTTTTTTTTTTTTTCTTAAGAAAAAAAATATTCAAAAAGAATGTAAAAATTAAATAAATTCTTTTTTTTTTTTTTTTAACTTAAGTAAAATAGTATTCACAAAGAATGTCAAAATTAAATAAATTCATTAATACTGAAATCGAAGGACGAGGAATAAGATAGAGCCAGCCCTTCCGAAAACGAATTTTATCTCTTAAGGATAAAGTTCACCCGGAGTAGGAATAGATCAGTTGCGCTTACTTAGGTGATGTTTCAAAGTCATAGAGCAGGAAAAATGAGGACCAACGGAATTTTTCTTTTCTTATGACTTCTAGATCCCGAGATAAATCGATTTAAAAAAATACCGGTAAATCGTGAACTTTGACGTCACGGCATACGCTCCAGTAGGCGAAGACGTCACATGAAATGTCCCGAGCAAAGCTCCCTCGCAGGCAACGCATTATTGTGTTTGTCGCATACGTTTCTGCGCAGTTCTTTCTGCTCCTCCGCTAGTGCGCTTGCATACTGGCGCTACCTAACGGACGAAAAAAACAACTGCGTAAAGTCTGACGTCACACATATTTGAACTCTTTCATTAGAACGCGGTCTTTGAAGTTATAAGCAACTGTGGTGCGTCGTTGGTTTTCTTGGAGTCCTATGAACTCGAAGAGCTTTAGGGCTTTTAGGAGGAGGAGGAGGAGAAGGAGGAGAAAAAGGAGAAGGAGGAGAATAAGGAGAAGAAGCTTTTTAAGAGAGGTTGGACAGAGGAAACTGTAACTGCTAAGGTCTTATCGTCCCGAAAGCGTAGAGAGCAAAAGACGAGATAGGAGAACGCCAGCCGTTCCGAGGACCTCATCTGTTACAGATAAAATTCTCCGCGGACGAGAATCGAATCCGTGAAATGACAAGGTCGAACTGCCGATTTCCACCACAAAAGCAACCGTTTTGCCTAGGTACAAAATTATGTATCTAACTACTAACTATGTATACTAGGGCTTACACTTTACTAGCTTTGTGAATTGGACCTTGCACCAGATGCGGCGGGTTCTGAGTTAGAAATGGGTTCGATTTAGACCCACATAACAAATACTTTTTAAGAGGTTGGATAGAGGAATAAATTGCACCCTGGACAGAAATATAACTCCCATTGAAAACGCGACCTAGCGCTTACAAGGCAGGCGCTTTATCTTCCAACTTCCAAGCTAACTAGGCTGACATGTCCATATCTATTTAGGTACATCACTTCTCACTTCCTAATATTCCTGATTCCGGTACATACATATTTTTGGTTTGGCACAAACATCTTTCAGTCATCACTACTCATGTCGAAGATGCATGTGGGTTTTCAATACCTAGATGAGATGTGCCAGTTCCATGAGTTGACGAAGTTGATTTATTTGACACTGTTCTTGTATTTTCCCATGACTTCATGGAATTTCCTCAGTGTTGATTTCTTGATGGCGATTATTGAAATATGGAAATTGATTGCAAAGGAGGCACTTAGTAATGCAGTGATTGCTGTGATATCCACAAAAGTTTTGTGGAAAGGCACAAAAAATCAATGATGATTTCAATAAGGTTGGTAGACACGCTATACAAGAAGTAGAAGGAATGGTCCGCTGGTTGTCCAATCCTCCAATCCACAGTTGCGGCTGAATCATGGGATAATTGAAATCTAAGAGGCAGAATAAAATCAAGATCCATTCACTCATTCACATTTCAATTTCACATTCACACACTGATCGCTCTATCTCCTGAACCACGACACCTAGAAAGCTGAAATTTGGTAGGAATATTCCTTTCATGGTCTAGGTGTGCAATAAGAAAGGATTTTGCGAAAATCTAAACCGATGGTGTAGAAGATTTTTATTGAAATATGGAAATTGATTGCAAAGAAGGCTCTTAGTAATGCTGTGATTGCTGTGATATCTACAAAGGTTGTGAGAAGGTACAAAAAATCAATGATGATTTGAATAAAAGGTTGGTAGACACGCTATACAAGAAGTAGAAGGAATGGCCCGCTGGTTGTCCAATCCACAGTTGCGGCTGAATCATGGGATAGTTGAAATCTAAGAGGCAGAATGACAACTTAATAATTTCCTATGTACATCTTATCTTATATTATAAAATCAAGATCCATTCACTCATTCACATTTCATAGTCACACACTGATCGCTCTATCTCCTGAACCACAACACCTAGAAAGCTGAAACTTGGTAGGAATATTCCTTTTATGGTCTAGGTGTGCAATAAGAAAGGATTTTGCGAAAATCTAAACCGATCCTGAGATATGGTTGCGGCTGAATCATGGTATTAATTGAAATCAAAGAGGCAGAATGACAACTTAATAATTTCCTATGTACATTATTGTACATAGGTACATAATTATGTATCTAACTATGTACTAGTGTTTACACTTTACTAGCTTTGTGAATTGGACCTTGTACCAGAGGCGGCGGGTTCTGAGTTAGAAATGGGTTTGATTTAGACCCACATAACAAATACTTTTTAAGAGGTTGGATAGAGGAATAAATTGCACCCTGGACAGAAATATAACTCGCGATCTAAAGCTGTTGTCGACGGCGGTCGATTGTCTCGATCGATTTCAACTGGAACCCTCCACACTACCTCGACAACATACCTAGATTTACCTTGTCGATTGGCGACCGTCGATGTGTGGACACTAAAAAAACTTGACACTAAAAAAAGAAAGTCAAAAACTGTTGAACTAAACACTAAAATTTGGTCAAAAACTGTGTTCAACATTTTTTTAAGATAATCTGAATTTGGGTCCCCCTCAAATTTTTTCGCCATTCGTCACTGGACTATTAATAGACAAAGCAGAGTGAGAATAAACGCAGAAATTTCCTGGACTATAATCGTAAATTTATTTTACATGTCTGCGGTATTTCAACAGATTTTTCCGGGATGTTATCGCCGTATCGCGACGAAGTAAATGGCATCAGAGTTCTTATGTCTTTGGGTTTATTCTGTCTCTTTAACAGCGTTACTCAACTTTTTTGCCATGGGACACATTTGAGTGTTCCAAAGTTCGAAGCGGGCTGTAAACGGTTTGTCTAATTTTGTCTGAGAAAAAACATATACCTACGCCACTGAAGATGACTGTGGTCATATTTTACTGACATTCAGTACCAGCTCCCATGAGGCCCATTTCACATTAGAAGTGTAGTCCCTCGACTTTTGTAGCTCGTAGTCGTCTGGAAAACTAAACCCATGAAAATATTATAAATAGATCAGTTGTGCTTACTTGGATGATGTTTCAAAGTCATAGAGCAGGAAAAATGAGGACCAACGGAATTTTTCTTTTTCTTCTACGACTTTTAATACCGGTAAATCGTGAAATTTGACGTCACGGCATACGCTCCCGTAGGCGATGACGTCATAACTCATGACTCCCACTTCGTTTGTTTGTGCGCAAGCGTTTCTGCGCATTTTGACATTAAGTCTGTACGGATATTTCCACCCATTTCCCGATTTTGAAAATTTGGACCGATTGCAATACTTTCATTACTAGTATAGCTCCGCTAAACTGTAGTAATAGAAAGTAAAAAAATGGTGACAGGGTGCCACAAGTTCAGGGTGGAAGAACTCTATTATTGGGTTACTTCCCCTGATTTAGGCTGTTGGAATGCTACTTGAATTTTTGACCTTTTAGAGTTACTTTTTCGGAGTTTTGACCTCAGATTTCACAACTTTTTTACGTATGAATCGACCTTTTATTAATAATATTTTCCCAATTGCAACTCCTCCATTCTCCATAGGCCCGCTTTCATTTCCATAGGTTTAGTTTTGGCAGCAAAGCTCAGGGGGGCCCACAGAAAATGGGTAAATGGACTTATCAGTTCTATTCCAGATAATCAAGAATAGCTTGATGGACCGCAGGTTGAGTACAGTTGCTCTATAACGATTTTCTCATGCATCCTAAGATCTGCAAAATGCAAGCTGATTAATTAGCTTCAATGAGAAATTCCAGGTAATCGGTAATACCCATCTAATATTAGTAACTATTATAGTAACTAATATTATTGTAACTAATATTATAGTAACTCTTGCCTGGAGACATCTCAAAGATCAAGGTGATCTCTGCAACTCTGTGCGTGCAGTCGTACACCCACCTCAGTTCACACGAGACTTGCACAACTGACAACTGCAAGTCCTGAATGGTGCATCACCTCGGAAATGGTTAGATCTCAGTATCAGGTATAAAGAATTTTGTCCCGAAATCTAATAACCGCCATACATGTTCAAGCATGCTTGATGGGCTGCTTGACAGACGGCTTGTCAAGCAAGAAGCTTGAACTTGTGTAGTGGAAAAAGATCACAGGCAACAGGCAGCCTGAAATGCCGCCGGTTGCTTGATGAAAATTCAATAATTCCAGCTGATTCAACCTGCCTCGATTGTGGAGCTACTAACAAGGTCTTATCGTCCTAAAATTGAAGAAGGAAGGAGGACGGGCTGTGGAGAAAGATCTATGGACGTGTTTCTCGGATGATATTTTTTTGTGCAACCGTACGTCTGTAACATCAGTTCGTATGTACATTTTCTGACGGAGCCTCATTTGATCTGATGGTATTTAAGTTGGCCACTCCCTCGCGACCTCAGCGCTGATATCTTACTCAGTCTGCGAAGTCATTCTCATTTCAAACATCATTAGGGCAAAACTTGAGTTCATCTCGCGGGAACGGAATCAGGGACGGGTTCCTGAATTGATAGATAGGAGGACCAAAGATATTGGCTTAACAAAAGGCAATGATTTTTTCAAGTGGTGTGATAGAGGGAACTGTAACAAAGGAGGTCTTGTTATCCTGAAATCGAAGGAAAAGGGACAGGATAGGAGAAAGCCGATCCTAGAACGAACGGAGGCCGTACTGTCCAAAAATCGAAGAGAGAAGGAGGACATAACAGAAGAGAACCAGCAATTCCAAGAACGAACTAGATCCATAGAGGATAAAGTTCACTTTGGGCGGAAAAAGAAACCGCGACCTAGCGCTTACAAGGGAGACGCGCTACCCTCCAAGCTACCTGGGCTGGCAGCTGGCAGAAAAGACCACGTAACACCAGCACCGCCACAAACACATGGTCCACAAACATTAACTTAAAAGCCAATAGAATAAGTTTGACTTAAAGAAAGCCTTTTTGAACTTTCAATATAGTCAATCACGTCACCGGGAATTGAACTGGGATCTCCTACTTGCCACGCACCACCAGGCAAGACCAGGCAATACAGAGGCCCCTGATCTAACATAGAATCGGAATGTTTGAAACGAAATTTGCATAGACTCAACCTTCTTAATGATATTTCTCTTATATTGGTGTTCTATCTATGTTTCTATTATACCGGTACATATCTGTGCTTCTATTATGAAATACGACTGACAGAATACGATTTTGAACTGAACTGAACTTACGACCCGACATCAGAAGCGCGGAGAAGTTCATAGCTGAATACCAAATATCAAAACCAAATACCAATAGTCGCCGGTGGCAATCTGTAAGAACAAAAAGAACGATCGAACACACTAGTTCCCGACGTCCGACGTCGAAGTTATAAGCAACTGTGTGCGTCGTATGGTTTTCTTGGAGTCCTATGAACTCGAAGATTTTTAGGGCCTTAAGGAGGAGGAGGAGGAGGAGGAGGAGGAGAAGAAGAAGAAGAAGGAGGAGAATAAGGAGAAGAAGCTTTTTAAGAGAGGTTGGACAGAGGAAACTGTAACTGCTAAGGTCTTATCGTCCCGAAAGCGTAGAGAGCATAAGACGAGATAGGAGAACGCCAGCCGTTCCGAGGACCTCATCTGTGAAAGATAAAATTCTCCGCGGACGAGAATCGAATCCGTGAAATGACAAGGTCGAACTGCCGATTTCCACCACAAAAGCAACCGTTTTGCCTGTCAAACTATACGTAGGTTTTCTAGACCGTTTAATTTTGTGGGTTGTGGGTAGGTAGGTAGGTACTTGTATGTTACTGCCTAGGTAGTTATTAAGAGTCTGGGTAGGTAAGTACTTGTACTTGCATGAATTAATAGAGGTTTTACGTAATATTTAACTAACTACCTACACACGTAGGTACTTACCCATTATGCCATTATCTACATATAATTCAACTAGGAGGTAGGGTGTCTAGTCGTACCTTGGCCCCCGTTGTACCTTGGTCCCCTGGACTTTTCTGGTAACTGGCGCCACCTATCGGGTCCGAAAAATATGTATCTGATGCGTAATTTCACAACGAGCTCATAGCAATTTGATTTGTAAACAAATCAGTTGTCGTTGAGAAGTTAATAAAGTCGTGTTTTGGTCTGTGTTTCGAACATTTTTTAAAAAAAATTGTTTTGATTGGAAGGTAAGTTATTATTACTTTATCTAACTGAAACCGCTACCAATCGGTAGCAAATTTTGTAAGGTTTGGTTTTCTTGGTATTGCAATTTGATTGCCCAATTTTTTATAGTAGAATTTCCCAGAAGTCCGGAAAAAGTCACTCCTTTGTACCTTGGCCTCAATGAACCCTTTGTACCTTGGCCCACAAATTCAACACGTCGTACCTTGGCCCCCTGGTATACTTTCGTACCAGAATTTCCTCATTCAAAACGGTACAACATCCTTAGGGTTCAAGGTACAACATCCTTAGGGTTCAAGGTACAACATCCTTAGGGTTCAAGGTACAACATCCTTAGGGTTCAAGGTACAACATCCTTAGGGTTCAAGGTACAACATCCTTAGGGTTCAAGGTACAACATCCTTAGGGTTCAAGGTACAACATCCTTAGGGTTCAAGGTACAACATCCTTAGGGTTCAAGGTACAACATCCTTAGGGTTCAAGGTACAACATCCTTAGGGTTCAAGGTACAACATCCTTAGGGTTCAAGGTACAACATCCTTAGGGTTCAAGGTACAACATCCTTAGGGTTCAAGGTACAACATCCTTAGGGTTCAAGGTACAACATCCTTAGGGTTCAAGGTACAACATCCTTAGGGTTCAAGGTACAACATCCTTAGGGTTCAAGGTACAACATCCTTAGGGTTCAAGGTACAACATCCTTAGGGTTCAAGGTACAACATCCTTAGGGTTCAAGGTACAACATCCTTAGGGTTCAAGGTACAACATCCTTAGGGTTCAAGGTACAACATCCTTAGGGTTCAAGGTACAACATCCTTAGGGTTCAAGGTACAACATCCTTAGGGTTCAAGGTACAACATCCTTAGGGTTCAAGGTACAACATCCTTAGGGTTCAAGGTACAACGCCCTGGGGGCCAAGGTACGACGGATAAAAAAGGTGTAAAAAAAAATGTTGGCCAATTTAGTAGAAATTTTGGGAGGTATTAGTTTTCAATGAGTAGATGAAAAAAGCTATAAGGCGTGTAGTCCTATCTCCAACCCTTCAACCCCAAATTTGCCTTCAAAATTTGAAGATTTTTTCCATTTAGAATACATTGCGACCAAGGTACAAAGGGTATGGGTCCAAGGTACATAGGGTAGTTGTACCTTGAACCCCAAAAAGGTGGTGTCGGAAAATTGGGTATATCTCTTAATTAAAAATTAGTAAAACAATCATTGCTAATTGTATAGATAGCCAAGAAAATTTCCTTTCTAAATCAATTAAAATTATGCCAATAACATTAATAGAAAAAATTAAAAAAATCAAAAAGTGATTTTGGGGGCCAAGGTACAACCAGGCACCCTACCTACCTGAACTGCAGGTACCTGAACTCTTTGAAATCTACTTTCAAAACCCAACAACAGTCTCAACACAAAAGTTCACCATATTCGCGATTTATAATTTATTATATTTTATTGCGCTGTCAATTTTTTTCGCAAGTCATTCTTCGACGCAATAATTTCGTCGTTCCATTGTTCCTTCGGAGTATTGTGTCCAAACTGTTGTTCATGTTCATATTATGTGTTCATTATTGTTCATAATATTATGATGTGTTGGTTATTGTTCATATTATTATGGTTACGGATGAACTATTTTTCTTTGCACCTCATGAAAACACTCTATCTCTATCCCATATATCTATGTATAATATTATCTACTTCCTATATGTGGGTATAAGTGATGGATAGATGTACAGATACGTAGGTCTGTGTGTATAGCACATTGGGGTTATGTAGGTACTTCAATAATTGTTGTTTTCGTCAGAATCTTTTCTTGTTGTTTATATACAGTTTTGTTATGATTAGAATTTTCAGAAGGAAGATTTTGACAATAGGGTCGTACACCTAGGTAGGTAAATAGGTAAAGTAAGTAAATTTTGCTAGCCAGCTTGGAGGATAGAACGTCTACATTGTAAGACCTAGGTCGCAGGTTCGATTCACGCCCGGGGCGGATTTTATACTAAACAAATAAAGTTCATTACATTGGACTTTTTTGTTTGTTTGTTTTTTTTTTTTTTTTTAAATTCTGGACTACGAGGATCAATTCTTTCAACATTAGCTTACCTCTGCTACTGTACTATCTTTTACCTATTGTAATAATATGTAGGTATTGGTTTGTAAAGTAAGTAGGTATCAGTTGGTTCACTAATTACACCAACTGAGTAGTAGCTAGGTAATACCTAGGTTACCCTAGGTAACTGACAACGCTCCTTGCTAAGATAATTACTTATCATTACCTACATACCTAGGTATACGGTGTACCTTGTACTTACCTCAAATTGTCATTACTTAGGTACCTATATGTGTCATTAACTACAGGATTACACATACTGACAGACAATTTCTAAAATGCTCATAACAGTCATAACTTTCCAGAGGGAGTTTTTTTTCTTTCTTCTTCTTCTTCTTCTTCTTCTTCTTCTTCTTCTTCTTCTTCTTCTTCTTGAATAATGCTCTGGATCTTTTTCCAAAAAACCTAATACAAAAAAAACTCTAAAGCGCATTTTTTTTTAATTATTATTATTATTAGGTAACTATTACTATAAATAAATCACATTTTTTTCAAAGTTTTTATTATTATTAATTTTATTTTAGACGACCCTAAAAAATTAACAAGTATAAAATGTCCGGGTAACTTTTCACTTGCTTCAAAACTTTCAGAACAGACTGTATGAGTTCATATTGCTTCGCACATTGCATACACACTCAAGATTCACGGCGTTCATACAAAATCGTGTTCTTTTTACGAAAACACAACACAGGCATGCGTAAAATCTACGACCTCTCTGTTCTTTTTACCTAGGTACCTATTCATTATTTTTCGAACTCCATTTTCCAACGGAAATTCATACTTAATCTTTTTCATTTCCTTGTTTCCCCTTTCTTTCTTCTCCATTTTCCCTGTTCCTGTCTTCTCTCATCCGTTACCTCCTGTTCCTTTTAAGGATAGTTAAAGGAACTTCCTTATTTACTTTTATTCCTTTATTTTTCCTTTCTCTTTTATTCATTGTGATCATGATGATGAAAGTATAAGTATGGAAGGCAATTTGTCATAATTTATAAGTTCATTATTCCATTCTATTATATTTATTAGGTAACTAGGGTATTATAATAATAAAAAAAAAATAGATAAAAAAAAAAAAATGTGGTTAGCTGACTGTCATCCCGGAGGTTCTGGGTTCAAATCTCGGCCTGGGAGAAGAACCGACCACAAATGCTCCGAATGTTCATAGTTCTAACGATATTCATCACCTACTATATTATTATATTTTTGTGAAACTTTGTGATTTGCAAAAAGGGCTCGTCCCGTAAATACAACATTTATAATAATTACTTGGCATTGAAAATCTCGAGAACTCCTAACTCCTACATTGGTAGGTACCTACCTACATGAATAGTCAATTAGTCCATTAGTCATAGGTACTCATAGAGGTACTTGAATGATGACAATGAATGACTGTTAGTAATGTTATTATGTGGATTACTAGGTATATATTATTAAGATGTTGACTATATTATAGAGATATTTCCGTAGATAAATAGTAAGTACGCTCTCACGTCTTGACATTTTTTTTTTTTTTTTTTTTTTTTTTTAAAAAAGGGAACTGTAACTGCTATGGTCTTATCGTCCCCAAATCGAAGGGTGAAGGTTTTTTTTTTTTTTTTTTTTTTTGAAAAATGGTCCAAATCAATTAAGTGTAGCATCTAGGAAGGAAAACAACTTTTTTTTCGTAGTTTTACCTATATTATGAAAAAACTTTATTTAATAACTTAATAATTCGGTGGTGTAGTGGTCAAGACGCTCGGCTGGTAAACAGGAGGGCGTGGGTTCAATCCCAGCCAAGGTATGGAATTTTATCCTCAATATTATTTGAGAATTCCATTATTTGAAAAAATTCCCGGAGGGACGGGCCCCGCTTGTTATATATTAGATGTACGAGTATGTGAACTTGACCTACACAATGTTTTGAACTTGACCATGATATCTTGAAACTTGAACCATTCAGTACATATCTCTGATGTCTCAATACTACTATGCTATAACCTCTAACATGTCTGATGTCTCGGTAACTCGATAGAAATCATGGAGGTATTACTCTAAATCTCCAAAGGAGACAGTTTTCCTATAGGTACCATCGCAATAATAATAGGTAATATTAATAATAATAAATTGATGAAAATATTGGGAGGTCCTCAAAGATTTCCTCTCTATCAATTTATTTATTTACATATTTTATTCTTGGTATATTATTATTTCACATGCAGATGACAGATCCAAGTTCTATGTTTACTTCGTATAGGAAGATGAAGTAGCCTCAGCAAATCAAGTGACCTTGACCAAGGTCATCGAGAAGAAAATGATACCAAATGTAAATGAAGAATACCATAGCCAAAGAATCCATTGAGATTCTGTGTATTGGCGCCATTGGTGTTATTAGTTCCATTGGTTCTGGTTTTACTTTCCGTACCTATCCTAGCCATGACTGCCTGGAAATTCTATTGGACGAATTAAAGCTTGATTTTTACCAGAGTGCGGTTCAAATCTCAATGGAGTCTATGGCTATGGTATTCTTCATTTAGGTACATTTGGTATCATTTTCTTCTCGATGACTTTGGTCTTGTTGTTGTTGTTGTTGTTGTTGTTGTTGTTGTTGTTCAAGTTAGAAGAACGTCAATAGTTAGAAGCGCCGTTCGACTAATATTATATGTAATACGAAATAGAATTTCAAGTTAGAAGAGGCGACTATAACCTATACCTAACAAAAGTCTCGAAAACCGAAGAACGACAGGATGAGAAAAAAAAGAAGGCCTTTCTGACCTAGCGCTTACAAGGCAGACGCGCTACCCGCTAATCTAACTATAGGCTGGCGTTCCAGGGTCGAGTTAAAACTTGGACCTTTCTTCGTTCGGTCAATTAAGGTCGAATTACCTAGTTGCGGTAACAGTCACTCGTCTGTCTCTACCTCGTCACATGAATAATTTGCAACATCATGCAAATGTTAAGTGCGAAACCTACTGAAGTAATAAAATTATTAGTTCCGAGGTAATTAACATACCTTGTGGCATCGTCAGCGCCCACACGTAACTACATACCTACATACTGTAAGGTCTGTAAGTAGTTATTAAAAATAATTATGCCGTAACTGGAGATAATGAGTACCTAGGTAAGTGCTCGTACCTATTAGCTGGACTTCAAACTGGAGATGTCTAAAGAGTGAGTCTTGAGTCAGTTTAAGAGAGTGAGTGATTCGGAGAACTAATACCTACTCTTTTCAGCTCAGTCAGAAAGTCAGATCCTAACTTCCTAGGGAGTTGAAGAGCGAGTTACATGTTTTAGGATTTGACTCACTGACTGAGTAGTTCAATGAAAAGAGTAGTTCTTTTTCATAACTCACTCACTCTTTACACAAGACGCGCTACCTCCTCCAAACGAACCAAGCTGGCTTCGTAGACAATTACCTATCTAGCCGGTAATACCTAGTGTTCGCAAAATGACCGGTTAGATTTGATGGAATCTAGAAATGTAGATGTCACATTGTCACACATAAATGACAGACAGATGAAGTCTGACATGACTATGACAAAGTGACAAAATGAGGCTGTGAAAATCAGTAGAGCGAGACCCGTACCAATCAGCATTGGCAACATAGCAAGGACGTTATTATGAGACTTGTTTTGGTTTGGTGTGGTGTGGTGTGTTTTTTTTTTTTTTTTTTTTTTTTTTAATTTATGTTGATGATGATGATGATGATGATGATGATGATGTTGATGATGATGATGATGATGATGATGATGATGTTGATGATGATGATGATGATGATGATGATGATGTTGATGATGATGATGATGATGATGATGATGATGTTGATGATGATGATGATGATGATGATGATGATGTGTTGGTTTCTTTGCCTTGTTCTTCTTCTTCTTCTCCTTCTATTTTTTTTCTTTTCCTTCATCTTTTTATATTTTTTTTCTTCGTCTTTTCCTTCTTCTTCTTCCTCCTACTCGTGGTGAGTTCATGTACTTTGGTTCGGTCTTGGTGCCTATTGATTAATTATTATTTATTAATTTATTTAATAGAGTTGCAAGTGTACTCGTAGGGGCCGTGTGCCGTGTCCAAATTCCTTCAGTATAGGTCACCTCATATGATTGAGAAGGGAACAGGAAGTATTTCTGCATCCCCTCATAAGGTTTAATAACATGTTATCATCTGCAATTTAAAACTAAAAGATTATTTATTCATAAGGTTTAACGAAAAGTTCTTGGGTATAAGGTCAAGATCACGATTGGGGTTCCTTCATTGCTTTAGATCAGTGGGTCTCAACCTATGGGTCCGCGGCCCAAATTTGGGTAATGAGGCCATTACAAGTGAAGGACTGAGTGAGAGGCCGAGGAAAAACGCCGAAGAAGATAGTAGAAATGAAGACTTTTTAATATTTGGTTAAAAACAACATTCGGTTTTATTTTGAAGACCTCTAAAGTATAGAACATTCAAGTTAAATTCAAAATTTGTAAAAAAAAAAAAAAATAAATAAAAAATAAAAAATAATAATAATAATAAAATATCTAGGTAAGTCCTCGTAAAATAGGATTCTTCTACCTACAAGAAGTTATACCTACCTACTTATCACCTAATGTGTGTTCCTTCTGTCATTATCATTAGGTGACCTATTCAACATTTTACATTTTATTTTATGTTAATTCTCATTTCTGTGACCTCAAACTAGAAAAAATAACCTCAGAAAGCGCGCGAGTAGGTTCATAAGACGTATACAGTAGAACCTCGATTATTTCAACCTCCACTATTTAAACTCTCTATTATTTCAACCCCAATATCTCAGAAAGCGCGAGTTGGTTCATAAGACGAATACAGTAGAACCTCGATTATTTCAACCTCCATTATTTTAACCTGCACTATTTAAACTCTCTATTATTTCAACCCCAAAATCAGTTCAAAATAGAGTATTTAGTAACTATTTTGTCCTTTTGTGCCTAAATTTTCCTTACTTTTCCATTGTTTTTTTTTTTTTTTTTTAATACGGAATTTCAATTATTTCAACTACCCTCGGTCCCAATTAAAAAAAAAAAAAAAAAAAAAAAAAAATAGGCACTATTACCTATTATTAATATTTTTAATCACGCTATTTCGAACTATATTATGACGTAAGACTATTTTTAGAAAGACATAATTTTATTTTCGATCTATTTTTAGAAAGCCGATATCTACACTCACCTGATGAAATTGCTGAAATATTTAATCTATAATAATGTTGATTCAAGCAGACAAACAGATATGAATGGGATTACACCATAAGACACTATTATTTTTGGCACAAATACAGGCATTGGTATAATACCTATGTAAATGTAGTACCTACTGTAGTATGTAACTATGTACCATAGATAGGTGTACCTAATGTCCGATTGATTGTAATTATTCTATAGGCATACATGGTGACAGATTTATGTGTTATGATTATGATTTTTAGCCTGGCCTTCCTTTAATATTACGATAGTAATAAAAAAAAGGTAGGTATAAGGGACAGGCTATTGTATTCGCTTCGGTGTCGTCTGTCTGTCGGTCTGTTTGCCAACTCCAATACCAATGACGTTAACACACACGAGTGTACATACACGCGTCAGAACACCGAAGCTAAGATACATCGGGCGGGCCCATAATTTGGACAGGTGACGGAGACACATGTGAGATGGAATTAGAGCGAAACGGGCAGGTGGCATTAACCCTTGGTCGTCCTAGACTCCTAGAGGGAAAGAATTGGTGGGCAGTGATTGAGGGCAAAAACTGTTTTTCAGAGGTGCTTGATTATTAAATTTGTAATCGGAACTTATTGACTTCAAAGAAAAGAGAAAAAGAGAGAGAGAGAGAAAGAAAAAAAGAGAGAGAGAGAGAAAGAGAGGAGAGCGAGAGAAATAAAAAGAGAGAGAGAGAGAGAGAGAAAGAGAGGAGAGCGAGAGCTGTTGTTGGGCATTTGATCATTCATGCAAGTTCGTAATGTTTGTATGTTCTTTTCGTATTGTAGAAATATGAGTGCATTTTTTTGCCAATAGTGGAAATCAAACCCGGAACCTTCTTTCTTTTCTGGATGGCAAGCAAGCGTTTTCATCATACTCCTCCTCCTCCTTTTTCTCCTTCTCCCTCTTCTTTTTTCTTTCTCCTCCTCTTCCTTCTTCTTCTTCTCCTCCTCCTCTTCCTCCTCCTCTTCCTTCTCCTCCTCCTTTTTCTCTTTCTCCCTTCTTTTTTCTTTCTCCTCCTCCTCTTTCTTCTCCTCCTCCTTTTTCTCCTTCTCCCTTCTTTTTTCTTTCTCCTCCTCCTCTTCCTCCTCCTCCATCTTCTTCTTCTTCTTCTCCTCCTCCTCCTTTCTCTCTCCAATCACTCTCCCTTACTCAACGTGTTTTACTGCATGCATGAAATGTTTGCTATTTGTCTACGAAATGTTTTTTTCCCTAGAAAAGAAATCTCCTATTCAATTTATTTCGATTTGCCTCACATCACTCACATTTTATCTCTTCCGTTCCCGAGTGTCGAACCCTCGATATCCGAGTTGATAGTCAAGGCAGCGACCGTGAATAATAACTACTTATGGATAAGTACCTATGTACACCTATCAGTCTATCGGTTATTGGAGGTTTTTTTTGAGAGGTTTGACAGAGGGAACTGTAACTGCTATGGTCTTATCGTCCCGAAGTCGAAGAGAGTAGGAAGGCAGGATAGGAGAAAGCCAGCCGTTCCGAGAACGAACATTATCCCATCAGGATGAATCGTTTGGGGAATATCTGCAAATGTGCATGACAAATTCGCTGAAGAACGTCGAATGTTTCATCTACTTCTTGATTTTAAAGATGAGTGTTTCACTGCCGTTTTTATTTTGTATCAATGAAATAGCTGCTACGTTAGACGCACGTGGTCTGGTCTGTGTCTTCGCATGCCCATCCCGCAGAAGGTATGTCCCTCATCAGATGGACAGGCACAATAGTTCCCATTTATGCGCTGGGTCAACATGAGAACACCAGAAACTAACCCGTTGAAATATGTAGGTAGGTACCTATTTGCAATCGAATAGATATATGAGTGCAATTTTTTGTCGGTGGGAATCGAACCCGGGACTTTCTGCATGGCAAGCAAGCGCGTTACCACTGGGTTAACCATGCCCTCTAACGTTTGGTGTCTCTAGATTGCTGGGGTAAAGGGACTTTTTAGTTTTTAGTCTCATTCGAGCAGGATAAACAAGGTATATTCTATTCTATTCTATTCTATATTCTTTTCTTTTTCTTTTCTTTCTGTTCTACCTATTGTTTTCTAGATTGGGTATCTGTCTAATTCTTCCGGTCAGTTCCTTTTGTTCTCATTTTCTCAGTTCTCATTGAAACCATATTCCACACCTGTGTGATGGTGTGACGTCACAGATTGCGTCATAAGTTATAGTACGTACATAATAAGTATAGGACTTTCATCACTATACGTAACAATTGTAACATGCTTACCACATGGCCTACATGCGTGTTTTAAACATAACTATACCTACCTACCTTGAAAACTTCAAATGTGAAGAATAACACCAACAACAAAATTATTTTAGCACATTTTAATAAATACAAAAAAAAAACTTATAGGAAATTTTTAAATTTCGGGCCTCAAAAAGAGTCGGAGTATGAATCTACGAGTACCTATAAAAGTGTAACTATTGACTGAATAACTGCTAGTGCTTAATATAATGCAGCCTAGCTGGAGGCGAAGCTAAAGTCGCTATAACAACAACAACAACAACAACAACAACAACAACAACAATAACAACAACAACAACAACAACAACACCAACAACAACAACAACAACAACAACAACAACAACAACAACAACAACAACAACAACAACAACAACAACAACAACAACAACAACACCAACAACAACAACACAACAACAACAACAACAACAACAACAACAACAACAACAACAACAACAACAACAACAAACAACAACATACCTAATAAAGAAGAAGAAGAAAAACTCTCTTTTTGTAGAGTGTGTATTAGTAGGCTTGCCAAACGTCCCGAATTGGCCGGGACAGTCCCGAATTTCAGGGGGTGTCCCGGCGTCCCGTTCAAGCTTTTCGTAGGGGCCCTGTATTCCCTCGTAAACATCCTGTATGGAACTCGGAGACTTTAGAACCACCCTGTATTCCAAGGTACCCTACATACAGGCTAGATGGGACCATTAAATAGTAGCTAACATGCTGAATTAACATTACAGTCCGCACAGCGCGGTAGGTCAGCCCAGGTTTGCTGACTGGACGAACATTTCCTGTCAAGAGTGACTCGTTAATTGCAATTAAATTAAAATTAACAATAAATAATGATAATAATAATAAAATAAAATAAAAAAAATGGGAAGAAAATTTCTACAACCCATTCACACATTGCTGGTGTCGGGTTGTAATTTTTAAGGGGAAATTTAACTTTAATCGGAGACAAGCTACCCGCCTCCTCACAAATACTTCACTTAGCCTGATTGGGGCCGGGAAAAGACAGCAGGACGCATTTTTCCAGATGATCACTTGGTCACCCATCTGGATACCAACCAGGCGTAATGTCACTTGAGTTTTACGTAACTTCCTAGGTCATTAGGGCCGCGAGGGGTTCCTTTTTTTCGGACGAGGAGCGATTTACTCTCAGCATTCAACTGTAGTCGGATTTATATTTTCGCGTAATACCTACATAATATGAGGAACCTTTCATTGCTATGGGATTAAATCGTTGGTAAACAACAAGTTCATAACCAGCCAACCAACCGAGTTCTAGCGAGAACGGCCTACTGTCCGTAGCCTAAAAAAAGAAAGAAAGAAGGAAAAAAAATATATACCCAGTGTTTCACCGCCGCGCGCCATTTTTATTTCATAGCAACGAAACAACTGCTACATAAGACTCGTGTGTTCTGTGTCGTAGTATTCCCATCCCGTAGTACCTATGCCTCTCGTCAGTTCCCACACGAGAACAGCAGAAAGTGACCCGTTGAAATACCTACTACCTATGTAAAAAATCTATGGAAAATAATGGAAAGTACAAAACAATACCCGGCAAAAAAAGCCATGTGCTCAAGTTTCGCAGGCAGCCTTCTCCTCCTTCTCCTCCTCCTCCTACTCCTTCTCCTCCTCCTCCTACTCCTTCTCCCTTCCCTCCCATTTGGCTTCCTCCGCTTACCCCTCCATTTGGCTTCTCTCCTCTCCGCCTCTCTCCCCTCTCCCTCTCCTTTGGCTACCTCTCCACCTATTTGTCCTTACTCTTTTCCCCTCCGTCCAATTCGGTATTCATTTAGCGTGTGTACCCGGCTTTATGTCTGTAGGCATCTAGGTACTATTGCTATTCCTACACACCTACACCTCCTTACATACAAAGTTTGCACGAGGGAATTCCCTTAGCAATTCCCACTGTTAATGTTATTTCCACCCCCGACATATTTCCACAATGCTCGTGTGTGTCTGCAAAACATCTAAAAGCGGCATCTCCCTCCTCCTCTTCTTCCTCTTCCTACTCCTACTCCTTCTCCTCTTCCTTCTCCTTCTCCTCCTCCTACTCCTTCTCCTCCTCCTGTTTTTCTCTCTCCCTTCCCTCCCATTTGGCTTCCTCCGCTTACCCCTCCATTTAGCTTCCCTCCTCTCCGCCTCTCTCCCCTCTCCCTCTCCTTTGGCTACCTCTCCACCTATTTGTCCTTACTCTTTTCCCCTCCGTCCAATTCGGTTCCCTCCCCTCCCGGCTTTTGTACCGGAGGTAAAACCCCCTCCCCTCATTTGGCTTCTTTCTCTACCCCCTCTATCGCCCCTTTGATCTTTACACGGGCGATAAAACCTCCTCCTCTTCTTCCTCTTCCTCCTCCTCTTCCCTTCCACAATTGACTGACCCCCTTAGAGGATATCGCCATAACATGCAATCGCTTGTGGAGGACATTGAGAACGGAACTGTTGGCGCAATAGGACTTTACAGTCTAATGGACAGGCCAGGACACCAATAGGTGTATTTTTTTATTACGGCTCAGGTCGCGGGTTCGATTCCCGCCCGGGACGAACTTTCCCTTAAACGGATAATGTTCGTTCTCGGAACGGCTGGCTTTCTCCTATCCTGTCCTTTTCTCTTCGATTTTGGGACGATAAGACAGTTCTTTTGTTACCAGTTTTTTTTTTTTTTTAAGCTGAGTGTTCCACCGCCGTTTTTTTTTCGTATGAAGAAATGAAACAACTTATGTTTCGAAATTTTTCTTCGTCGTCGGTCAGGCATAGGTCTGAAGTGCCTAATGAAGTATTCGGAAGTAGATCTAGACAGGTACCTTCCATCTTGCCGAAAATCTGTAGCCTGATTCTGAAAGCAATAATTGCAATCAATGAAGAGTGATGCAATAAAAGATATTACTATAGTATGTCTTACCTGATGTCTAAGGTTTTTCATATTTAAATGAACGACTCTTGTAATCCGATTAACTGTTAAATTTATATCAAGCTTTCCTGCTTTGCCATTTTGCTGGGATTTCAATCAGTTACTGACATACACCTACATGTATTGGTCGCTACTCGATTAAAATACATAGTTACTCAATTATCCTTATGAGGCCGAATGCACCCCGAACTCCAAGCTCAGAACCGAAAAAAAGTTCGACCCCGCCGGTCACCGAACCCGGGACTTCCGACATTCAATCCTAGTGTGGTTGTGTGGTACTCACTCGACCACGAAGATTGCTAAAATCTATGTTGACTGCTACTAATGACACAGGGTCCGATGGCTAATACTCCGATGGCCTACATTTCCTACAGGCCATAGGGTCCGATGTGCGGGTTAAGCGTTGAAAGTTTTTCATATCCTATTTAATCCTGCATGTTAAGCCAGGGGGTTTAACTCTGGATTTTCGAAAAATCATGAAAACGAGAAGTGGATTTTCAAAAATTTACTCGCATAGTATGTAGGTAGAATGTAGAATATTACGTATGTACCTATACCTGGCTAGGTAATCTTCTTAATTTTCTTCGCCTTTTCCCGTGTTCAGACGGGGACGAGGTTTTTCGTCAGGCCTCAATCAGCCCTAGGGTGATCGCTTTTGGGCTGACATTTGGTTTTGGCTATAAATTTTAGGAGTAGATGCCCTTCGCACTCAACCTTTGCTAATTCGTTAGCAAGGGAAATTTCAGGTTGGTATCCTCCCTCTATAAAGTCACCCAGCCAGACCTGTCTAGGTAATAATTTACAATAATTATTATAATTTATTATTATATCTATGTTCCTATTGAGATACTTTTATATGGTAGTATTAGCCCCTGTGCTTCGATAAACGCTTTTAATATCATGTTTTGGGGTTTTACCTACACTTTGACCTTTGAAAACCTTTGACTTTTGTATATACAAAGTGGGTGGGTAGTGGATACCTCGATACCTACTAATAACCTGCCTTTACCTGCCTCGGTGGTGTAGTGGTCAAGGCGCTCGCCTGGTAAACAGGAGGGTGTGGGTTCAATCCCAGCCGAGGTATGGAATTTTCATTCAACATTAAACATCATGGCAGGGCGGAAGATTTGTAACAGGGCCGGAAATTTGTGGCAGGGTCGAAGATTTGTGGCAGGGCCAGGGATTTGCGAAGCAGGTCTATTAGAGATTCTTGCCAGGTAGTCCTGGGAGACCCTGGTTACATTTTACTTTCTACATTATGTGATGGGTTCTAAAAAATTGGAATTCACGTCAAAATGCGCAGAAACGCTTGCGCACAAACAAACGAAGCGGGAGTCATGATGACGTCCTCGCCTACGGGAGCGTGGGACGTCAAAGTTTACGATTTACCGGTATTTTTTAAATCGATTTTGAAACATCACCCAAGTAAGCGCAACTGATCTATTATGTACCTATTTAGGGTACGTGTGACCAAGTCAGAGAAGTCTTCTTCTCTGATTCTCATATTCTCATCTCTATCTATTTCTCTCCCTTCTTTTCTCTCTTTCTCTTCCTTCTCTTCTGATTCTTTTTCTCTCGCTCCTTTTTCCCATCCTCCACCTCCTTCTCCTCGTCCCTCCCTTTTCTCCTCTCTCTATTCCTCTCCTTCCCTCCTCCATTCTCCTATTTCCCTCTCTGTTACGTTTCAATTCCGTTTGTTTTCCTATCTCCTTTTGTGTTTTATAACTACTATTATTCTCTCTCTCTCTCTCTCTCTCTACCTCTCTCCCTCTCTCTCTCCCTCTCTCTTTCTCCCTCCCTCACTCTCACTCTCTCTCTCTCTCTACCTCTCTCCCTCTCTCTCTCTCTCCCTCTCTCTTTCTCCCTCCCTCACTCTCACTCTCTCTCTCTCTCTTTCTCCCTCTCTCTCCCTCACTCTCTCTCCCTCTCTCTCTATCTCTCTCCCTCACTCTCTTTCTCACTCTCTCTCTCTTTCTCCCCCTCTCTTTCTCCCTCCCTCTCTCACTCTCTCCCTCTCTCTCACTCTCTCTCTCTTTCTCTCTCTCTTTCTCCTCCTCACTCTCTCTCCCTCTCTCGTCGTAGTTTTTTCTCTTTTTTTTTTTCGTTTAAAATAACAGTCAGTATGTCTAGACTTTTGGGCACTCTCCTATATGTTCTCTCTCAATTTGTTCTCTTCGATAAAAACTTCCTCCTCTTTCTTCCAATTCCTCTTCTTTGTTTGCTTCTTCTTTCTTCTTCTTCTTCTTTTCTTCTTCCTTTTCCTCTTCTTCTTCTTCCTCTTCTTTCTTCTTCCTCTTCTTCTTCTTCCTCTTCTTCTTCTTCTTCCTTTTCCTCTTCTTCTTTCTTCTTCTTCTGCTTCTTCTTCCTCTTCTTCCTCCTTCTTCTTCCTCTTCTTTTTCTTCTTCTTCTCCTCCTCCTTCTACTCCTCCTCCTTCTTCCTCTTCTTTTGCTGCTCCTTCATCTTCCTTTCACCTTCTGTTATTTCTGTAGGTAGATAGGTATATTCTTTATTTTTTTGTCCAGTTTTGGTGGATGTGCCTAAAGTATCAGATTTATTTTTGATAATTTTTGGTGATGGATGATGTGCTTTTTCCTATTCTATTTAGAAGGAAAGGAAGATTGGTAATAATAAAATATTATTGGTTTTCATGAGCCCTTTATCCCTCAGCGATCTTAATCTTCGCAGAAATTTCCCGTTTATATTCACTGTGGCAGATGTATCTCATCCTATTCTCGGAGCCGACTTCCTCCAGAAGTACGGTCTTCAAGTTGATGTCAAGAATTCCTGTCTTATTGATCCCACAACCAACCAGAAGTCCAATGGCCTGTCTATCTCAACTGTCTCATACAATATCACCGCACTGCAACCAGGATTGCCTGAACAGGTAAACAATCTCATATCAAAATATGATATTGCAACAAAACCTCTAACCCGGGCTGATTCTATTAAAAAGCCTGATGTATGCCACTACATTGAGACAAAAGGTCCACCCTGTTTCACCCGGGCTGAATCTAGTAAAAAGCCTGATGTATGCCACTACATTGAGACAAAAGGTCCACCCTGTTTCTCTAGACCTAGACGTCTCCCCCTAGACAAACTGAAAGCAGCTAAAGCTGAATTTCAATACATGTTGCAGCAAGGCATTGTTAGGCCATCTAAGAGTCCATGGGCCAGTCCTTTGCATTTGGTCCCTAAAAAATCAGGTGATTGGAGGCCCTGTGGAGATTATAGGCGGCTGAATGCCCAAACAATTCCTGATAGGTACCCTGTGCCGAATATTCAAGACTGTGCTACCAGTCTTCATGGTTCTTGTATCTTCTCAACAATTGATTTGGAAAAAGCTTTCCTCCAGATTCCCGTGTCTCCCGAGGACATACCTAAAACTGCAGTAACAACACCCTTCGGTCTTTTTGAGTATACTATGATGCCATATGGTCTTCGCGGAGCTGCACAGACTCTCCAACGTTTCTTGAATTCAATTACCAATGACTTACCTTTTGTCTTTGTTTATATAGATGATTTCCTTGTGTCATCTCGGTCAACGGAAGAACATATTTCACACCTGGAACAACTCTTTGCCCGCCTGTCTGAATATGGCCACCCTGTGGAGATTATAGGCGGCTGAATGCCCAAACAATTCCTGATAGGTACCCTGTGCCAAATATACAAGACTGTGCTACCAGTCTTCATGGTTCTTGCATCTTCTCAACAATTGATTTGGAAAAAGCTTTCCTCCAGATTCCCGTGTCTCCCGAGGACATTCCTAAAACTGCGGTTACAACACCCTTCGGTCTTTTTGAGTATACTATGATGCCATACGGTCTTCGTGGAGCTGCACAGACCCTCCAACGTTTCTTGAATTCAATTACCAATGACTTACCTTTTGTCTTTGTTTACATAGATGATTTCCTTGTGTCATCTCGGTCAACGGAAGAACATATTTCACACCTGGAACAACTCTTTGCCCGCCTGTCTGAATATGGCCTATCAATCAATGTCAGCAAGAGTAAGTTTGCCCTTGAGCAAGTTCAGTTCCTAGGATATAAAATATCAGCCGATGGTATCTCCCCATCCGAAGACAAAGTCAAGGTTATCTCTACCTATCCTAAACCCAAGACTATTGGTGAACTCAAGCGATATCTTGGTATGCTCAATTTTTACCATAGATTCCACAAAGATATGGCAAAGCTACAGTCACCTCTTCACATGAAAGGTAATTTCCCTCCTGACACTCCACTCATTTGGACTCCCGATATGGATGAAGCCTTTACCTTGACAAAACAGGCTTTAGTGTCAGATGTAACCTTGGCATTCCCTGATCCTCAACAAGACTTGTTACTCATGACCGATGCTTCAAACACAGCTATCGGTGGTGCTGTCCACCAAGTCCAAAATGGTATTGTTAGACCATTAGCATTCTTCTCTAGAAAGCTATCACCCACTGAGGAGAAATATTCTACATATGATAGAGAATTACTCGCTATCTATTCAGCTATTCAACGTTTCACTTACCTGCTTGAAGGCAGACAGTTTCCGATCTTTCACAGATCATCGTCCCCTCACTTATGGCATTCACAAAAAGTGAAGGACAATGCATCGCCCAGACAAATTCGTCATCTTGCGTTTATCAAGGTTGAGCCAAATCAACAACACACCACATTTGTCTCCATGACTATCCCAAAATTTTACAAGCCAGATCCTCACATGTATTTCGTGAATGTTGAGTCGCAATTTACTCTCGCTGGTGTATTGTCAGAAGAGGAGAAATACATACAACTCACTGCTAGGCTAGAACCAGAGGTCCTAGCCGAGGTGTCTGAGGTTGTCAGAGACCCAGGTACTAGGACATACACCCACCTGAAAAACGCAATCCTGAAGCGTTTTGGTCAATCGGAGGAAGAAAGACTCAACAAACTCCTGGGTACCCTAGAGATGGGTGATCGACCACCTAGTCAGATGTTGAGGGAGATCCAGCGACTGGCAGGCGACGCAGTTCCGGAGGCCATCATACGCGGTCTTTGGTTGAAGAAGCTACCACTAATGGCTCAGCAGATACTTCAAGCTGTAAGTGTCACATCTTCATTGAGCCAACAAGCTGATGTAGCAGACAAAGTTGTAGCTGTTAGCCCTGGGGTATGTGCCATTTCAACATCCCAGACAGATGTACCATTGAATTCTTCAGTGGCTTTCCCACCTCCAATGGCAAGCTCTTCTTATGATAACCAAATTGCTGATTTAACCAAAAAGGTCAGTTTACTGTTACAAACATTACAGGACTTTGTCTCAAGTTCTCATCAATCTCGTTCCCACTCTACTCAAGCAAACAACTGCCTATCATCCTCAAGCCAATGGCCTTGTAGAACGTAGCCACAGAACCCTCAAAGCTGCTCTTATGTGCCGCCTCCGTGCCGCCACATCATCCTGGTCACTTGAACTTCCTGCTGTTTTGCTCGGTCTACGTTCCACATACAAAGAGGACTTACAAGCATCTCCAGCAAACCTTGTGTACGGTACAACTCTTCGCCTCCCAGGTGAATATTTTGAGCCTCCTCAATCCACCACTGCTACCAGTGAATATGCTCAAAAGTTGCACAATATTTTTGAATCTGTGCGCCCCAAGCAAACAGCCTGGCATTCCAATGAGAAACCTTTCTCAAACCCTAATCTTGAGAAATGCACACATGTATATCTACGTATTGATGGCACTAAACCAAGTCTCACTCGACCTTATTCTGGTCCTCATAGAGTTATTTCTCGAAACTCTAAAACATTCAAGATTGACCTTGGATCACGCCAAGTTGTTGTTTCAAGAGATCGTCTCAAACCCTCATTCTCAGACGACACCTTGCTCACACCTTCATTGCCTCCACCTCAGTCCAATACTCTAACTATACCTGTGTACCCTACACACAGTATACCAGTTAGACAATCATCTGAATCGCAACCAGTTCCTGTTATGTCACAGCATACTTACACATCAACTGCAGTGTTTCCTAGTGTAACTGCTCACAACGTACCCACAGTTACTCCAAAATCTCCAGGCAAAACCATTAGTTTTGCACCCCAAGTTATCACTGTTCCTGTCTCACCATGCCCGTCCCCATTGTCCACTCAGCATGACAATAGCAGACATAGCATGTCAACTCTTGGTAACAGCTCTGAAACATTCCTCGGATCTCCAGTTACAAGTCCAAAGCTCACTTTATCTCCTCCTGAAGGTAATATAAATAACCCTTCCCAGGTTCCAAGCAGCCCAATCCAGTCTAGCTTGAACACTGCTGCTATTCCATTTTCACCGGGTTCGAATCCCGTAGCTAACAATTCTTTATCATTGGGTTCAAATCCCACTGATAGCAAATCTCCTCCACTCAATGCAAATTCAAAGGTTAGATTATCAATCTCAACCAAATCATCTCCACAGAATTCTAATTCTAAGGTTAGGTTCTCAGCTTCAACCCCTGTGTTAAAACCTAGCTCTAACATTCCTCAAAAGACTGTATCTGTATCTCAACCTATTAGTCAGAAAAGTTCAGATAAAAGTAAACCTTTTAAACCTCCTGTTAATACTAGAAGTGGTAGAAATGTTAAATTGCCTACTTATCTCAAAGACTATTCTCATAAATAATATTTCATAATTATCCCCTTGAACATTGCATTACCTTATGTCAAAATTTGGTTATTGACCTACTTTGTTTATTGAATACTTAGGTACTTGACCAAATGTCAATTTATTATCATGTAAATACTTTTAACTGATTATTTTATTATGTATGTACATAGAAAACCTTACCCAATTATCTATCTTTCCCACATTTCATTAGACATTTTCTCATTTATGTATCAGGTACCATACAACTGAAAGTTATACACTTTCTAGTTACCATTTATTTTCTAGCTACTCAAGCATTTCAATTATCTACCTACCTAGTAATTTACCGTGTACGCTACTTAACAAAAGGATAATAAAAAGTGCTCCTTAGATTACCAAATTGAGTAATCAAGGCTGGTTTGCCAATTCCCTCAGTACCAAAGCTAAGGATTCACAGTTATTTAATTCAATTAAAAGTATTTAGTTAACTATGTAACCGTACTCTCATTCAGATATAGAACACTAAAAAATACTACTTAGCTTACCGCAAGCTAATGAAGTGATAGGCTTAATGTCAACTCTTCAATGCCCAAAGCTATTAAAGAGGTACAGTTGCTTAAAAAGGTAAAAAGCCTTGGTAATGCTCCTCTCTTTGTTAGTATTTAAATAACTACTCGACGTATCCTTCGTAAAAACTTATCAAGATAAAATTCACAAAAAGTACGGGTTAGTTTACCACATTGAAGATAATCGTGATAGGCTGAATGTCACCCTTTCCAACGGCCCAAGCTATGAAGAGACACAGCTTACAGCTACTTAAAATTGAATGGATCAAAGAATGTTTTGAGAAATATTCTATGATGATAAAGAATGTTTGGAGAATGTGTCTCTTAACTATATTCCCAAAATCAATATAGGTAAGTTGAAACTCTCTAATGCTGCCCAAGGTATGGGGGGCACGCAGTTTTTTTTTTTTTTTTTTTTCTTTTTTTTTTTTTTTGAATAAGTTTCATTATTATTTATTATTAATATCTATATTTTTTATTTACAGACAGGAAACACAATAATAAAGTGTTGCAACCAACGAGTGACGTCGTTATCATCCTAAAAAGGGTTTATGTATATTTAGCGTTTATTAGGTCGATTGTTAATGGCATGTTTACGACCGTCGGCCAGCGATTCGCGCGTACAATATCAATGTGATCGTGAGTAAAAAGGGAGTTGCCTCCGACTCAGCCCGAGCTTGCCGGTCAGGTACTTGTTTACGTAAACGTACTATCGTTTAAAAGGAACTGGGGCGGCCTTAGCCTTCGGGCCTCCTGTTGGCGCACATAATTCCGCTCGCGTCCACTGGTAGATGCGGAACCCTCGACTATTTATTTTATTATTACTATTATTTGGAATATCCAAGGCATTTATTTTTCATGTATACATATATTTTTTTACACTAGCCTATTTCTGCATTTTGGAAGTTTTAGTTTTAAGAGCACTTTTAAGTGTATCTTAGTGCTAAGTTTATGGACAAATATTTGTCTCTATTCTTTCATCATTGAAAGCTGTGTTTTCTCATAGCTTGGGCATTGGATAGTATGACATTCAGCATATCAGATCTTCCATATGTTGGAAGCTAAATCCCATTTTTCTATCCGTAAGGTTGTACGAATAACCATTACCAAATGTCTTTTTATCATTTTAAGCAACTATGTCTCTTCATAGCTTGGGATTGAAAGTTG
Organism: Diaphorina citri; assembly: GCF_000475195.1. Taxonomy (NCBI): domain Eukaryota; kingdom Metazoa; phylum Arthropoda; class Insecta; order Hemiptera; family Psyllidae; genus Diaphorina; species Diaphorina citri. The sequence goes on from NW_007377835.1 coordinate 213,088, forward strand.
ACATTCAGCCTATCACGATCTTCAACGTGGAAAGCTAAGCCGGGCATCTCTTAGTGGGAATCTAAATATCTGTTTCCTCCTTAGCTTGGGGCATTGAGGAATTGACAACCAGGCTTGACTTTGTATTCCAATTTTATAGTAATCTAAGTGAGCACTTTATTATGTCAACATTCAGTTAGTAGAGCGTACATGTAAATTGAGATAAAAACCTTTTAATATATTTAATAACTGTGTGTTTCTTAGCTTGGACATTGAAGAATTGGCACTAAGCCTATCACAAATTTCATCGGTGAAGCACAGTGTAGGAACAGTGTAAACTGTAGATGTATGGTTTAAAGTTAGAGGATCGAGAATGACAATGGCTCGTATCCTCCAGTCAAAGAAACTACTCATGGTCTGCGCAGTTGCGCGTGACTTTTCGCCAGTTTTATGGCTGTTAGCTAGGTAATAGGACTGGTTTATTCAAAACCAGCGTTTGAGAAGTGCCATAAACTGTAGATGTATGGTTTAAAGTTTAGAGATGAGAATAATGAAGGGCATCATGGAAACAATTGTAAATGTTCAGACGCCAGGTACTCGCAGTATTATAGCTTGGCGTCATTAATAGATTGGTTTTCAAAAGTGCAACAGCTGTTATAAATAGTCTAACATGTAGATCGTTGAATAGTCAAAGTTCAAGAGATCGAGTTACTACAAGGATCTATTCACAATTTAAGTTGTCTTGGGTTTTTTCTGCATTATATGGCCATTGCGCGTATTTGATAGAAATCCTTGGTTTCTAAGAACAACAGCGTAAGAGAGTGTAATACCATGACTGCTTATGGTTTATAGAAGTGTCAGAGTTCGAGTTCTACAACGGCACTTGTAATGTAATGTGTCATTTTGGCGGTTTTCGACTATATGGCGGTAGCGTCGTGCATAGAATTGGCTTTCATAAGCATAGACGTAGAGACTAGTGTAAATTGAGACGCGTAATAGTTTAAAGTTTCATGATCGAGTCTTGGGAAAGACTTTATAACAATTTTATGCGTGGTGGGTTTAGGGGGTTTTCGCCATGTTCTGGCTGTTGGCGTCGTGGGATAGCTCTTGGTTTCTCACAGTACAGCGTTAGAACAGTGTACATATGTAGTGTATTGGTTTCAAGGTATTTAGAGACTGCGAGTATTACAACCGTGCTTCTAGTATAACAGATCTAATGTGCTTTTTGGCAGTTTTTCGCCAGTTTTATCGCGGATTGTGTCGTGGAATAGTTCGGTTTTAAAGACATCTGTAGAAAGAGTGTAAACTGTAGATGGATGGCTTTACTGTTCATAGATGATAATGGCAAGGTTTGTATCTACAGGTTTATGTGGCTATCGACGGTTGTTCGCCATTTTACTGCGGTTGACGTCGCCGTTTTCCAAAAAGAGGTCCCTACAGGGATCCACTTGCGGTAAAGTAGTAGTAGCGTAAGGATGTAACTCGTAGGTAGATCCAAGCCTGTGCAAAGTGGCATCGAGTCGTGAGTTCAGTCCAACGAACTGCTACGGTCACGTTGTAGGCCTATGATACTCTACGGTACAAACTACCAAACCCTCTCCACCAGCCAAAACAACATCTACGCAAAGGACTGGACACTTTTTGGTTGAATGGGTTTATTTTCTTTTCTCTCTTGCATCAGCCATCTTTTTACTTACGTGTTAACCGTCATATAAGAATTCTTACATTAAAAGTGTGACATTTATTGACTTTTGAATCATTATGATCACCTTTTCTCCTTTTAAGATATTCTTTTCAGTTTGACCAGCCTTTTAGAACTTACGTGTACACATTTTTAATTTTTAGTTTTTGTTTACCGTCAACGTATTTAGTTTTCTCCTATACATACAACACGTAATCCGAAGCGAGTGTGTCTCACTGCTGACTAGCGGTGTAATGAGGGGGGAACTCTTTTTCTTTCATTCCTTTCCCTTCGACACTCAGTTCCAAGCTAAGGAACTTTACCTTTCTTTTTTAATCCGTGTATGTTATTTAGTTTATGATTTAACCATCCGTGTTTGTTATTTACTGTTAAAAGGATCCATTAGGAATATCTATCTTGTTCC
>NW_007377835.1:217737-220946 GCF_000475195.1 Diaphorina citri
TACTGGGTCGACGCCGTAATTTCCTTGTGCCCAAATTATCTGTCATACGTACTGTTGCTACAGTCTTCATGGTTCTTCGCTATCGCAATCTAAACTTGATTTGGAAAAATCCTTCTTTTTTTTCCTCACTCTGTTCACCTTTGTCGGTCCGCTTTTTCTCTTGCGTGTTCTTTTTTTCGTCCTGTGCTTCTCGCTTTCCTTCTTCCAGATTCCCTTTTTTTTGTGTCTCCCGAGGACATACCGTAAAACTGGCAGTAACACTCACCTTTTCGGTCTTTTTGCGAGTATACGTAATGATGCCCAATATGGTCCTTCGCGGAGCTGCACAGAACTACTCCAACGTCTGTCTGAATCAATTACCTGAAGTGACTTACCTTTGTCTTTGTTTTATATATTGATGTACTTTCCTTTGTGCTGCATGCTTCAGGTTCAATCGGAAAACATTTATTTTTCACACCTGGAAACAACTCTTGCCCGCCCGCCTGCTCTGAATATGGCCTATTCAGGCCAACTGGTCAGACAAAGATAACCGTTGCCGCTTCTTGCAGCCGCAGACTGGTCATTCCCTATGATATTTAAGTTATGATTTTCAGCTGATGCGTACTTCTCCCATCCCAAGTTACAATATACTAGTGATGGTTATCTCTACTCTATTCTTTCTGCTAACCTTCAGACTACTTGGTTTGATTTATTCTCTAATTGCGAATTCTTGGTATGGCTTCAATTTTTTAACTCATTCTATTTTATTTTTTTTTTCACAATATTATTGATGTTAAAGCATTTTAAGTCAGCTTCTCTTCACACATTTCTTTGAAAGGTAAGTTTCCCCTCCCGTGACACTCCGACTCATCCTGGATCCCGATAATGGAGTGAAGCCCTTATTTCCTTTTACCTTCGCACAAACACACCAAGGCCTTAGTGTCAGATGTACCCCTTGGCAGTCCTCTCACACAAACTTCGTTACTCATCGACCGATCTTCCCAGCTATCGCTGCGCTGTCCCACCAAGTTGCTCTTTTCTCTTCTTTTCACGTCAAAATGGTATTGTTAGACCATCTAGCATCTTCTTGCCTCTACGAAAGCTGGCACACCCGGCCACTGCGCAGGAGACCAACATACAGTTCCCCTACAATGATACAGAATGTACTCCGCTATCTATTCAGCTAGTTCACAGCGTTTCACTCCTACCTCTGCTTCCGAGAGCAGACAGTTTCCGATCTTTACAGCGCTATCATCGTCCTCCTCACTATCACTGCCGCATTTCACAAAACAATTGAAGGACAACTGCATCGCCCAGCACAAATTCGTCCATCTTGCCTTTATCCAGCCAATTTTCGCACCGACCTCCCGTTACGCTAAAGGGCAACCATAAGTGCTCCGGCTGACGCCTCCTATCACGTATCCGCGAGAACGATTGTGTCTTGCGACAAGAACGTTTCGCTTCCCCGGAGATTGCTGAACGCTCCAACTCCCGACTGGCTGAACCCCAAACACCTTCGTGGAAACCAGGTAAGTCAAGTCTATACTTCCGCTATCGCCAAATGACTGTACGATAGATGTTGGACTCTATTGCGACAGCTTTCTCTACTGGTGGCTACGCTCGTCCATACGTTCCCAAAGATTTACAGTTCTCCCAGTATTCCACCAGCTCCATGATCGTCTCACATGCCTGGGTGGTGCGTCGCTATCATCTCGCTCCTCATCCTCGGGAACGTTTCATATGGCCTTCGCCATGCGAGAAGGATACTCAAACATTGGGGCGACAGATGTCAGTCGGGCGTACGAACTCGAGCGTCAACGCCTCAAAAGATTCCACCCGTCATGAACCGCAGCCCACTAGCCAAATTCGCTTCTGTAAGCTGGGCCAGATGACGTGTCTTGCCTTACACGTTTCCACCATTTGCCTGTAGTTGGCCATTGGCCCACCGATGCGCCAGACGGTGATCCAGTCTACTTGCCTAACACATGTATAGATAGATTCACAAGATGGTTCGAAGCCTTTCCTATACCTGATCAGACAGCTGCAACAATTGCCAGAACATTCTTTGAAGGATGGGTTTCACGCTTTGGTTCCCCTGTCCAGCTTGTGACGGACCAAGGTCGCAATTTTCTTTCAACTCTCTTCAGAGAAGTTGCATCTATTCTTGGTATTGAACTCAAGCAAACAACTGCCTATCATCCTCAAGCGAATGGCCTTGTAGAACGTAGCCACAGAACCCTCAAAGCTGCTCTTATGTGCCGCCTCCGTGCCGCCACATCATCCTGGTCACTTGAACTTCCTGCTGTTTTGCTCGGTCTACGTTCCACATACAAAGAGGACTTACAAGCATCTCCAGCAAACCTTGTGTACGGTACAACTCTTCGCCTCCCAGGTGAATATTTTGAGCCTCCTCAATCCACCACTGCTACCAGTGAATACGCTCAAAAGTTGCACAATATTTTTGAATCTGTGCGCCCCAAGCAAACAGCCTGGCATTCCAATGAGAAACCTTTCTCAAACCCTAATCTTGAGAAATGCACACATGTATATCTACGTATTGATGGCACCAAACCAAGTCTCACTCGACCTTATTCCGGTCCTCATAGAGTTATTTCTCGAAACTCTAAAACATTCAAGATTGACCTTGGATCACGTCAAGTTGTTGTTTCAAGAGATCGTCTCAAACCCTCATTCTCAGACGACACCTTGCTCACACCTTCATTGCCTCCACCTCAGTCCAATACTCTAACTATACCTGTCTACCCTATACACAGTATACCAGTTAGCCAATCATCTGAATCACAACCAGTTCCTGTTATGTCACAGCATACTTACACATCAACTGCAGTGTTCCCTAGTGTAACCGTTCACAACGTACCCAGCACAGTTATTCCGAAATCTCCAGGCAAAACCATTAGTTTTGCACCCCAAGTTATCACTGTTCCTGCCTCACCATGCCCGTCCCCATTGTCCACTCAGCATGATGATAGCAGACATAGCACGTCAACTCCTGGTAACAATTCTGGAACATTCCTCAGATCTCCTGTTACAAGTCCAAAGCTCACTTTATCTACTCCTGAAGGTAATATAAATAACCCTTCCCAGGTTCCAAGCAGCCCAATCCAGTCTAGCTTGAACACTGCTGCTATTCCATTTTCACCGGGTTCGAATCCCGTAGCTAACAATTCTTTATCATTGGGTTCAAATCCCACTGATAGCAAATCTCCTCC